>NW_018480018.1:115761-162367 GCF_002113885.1 Mizuhopecten yessoensis | reverse complement strand
ATCCCCACCCCAAACTGCTCAAGGATCCCCTAATCCCCACCCCAAACTGCTCAAGACAAATACCAACAGATCTCTGTATGATTTAACCTAACTGCCCTCTCAACAACACAGATTCACTAGAATGAATGTCCTCTGTAATCTCCTTATCTTGAAAATACAGACTTCAGCGATGAAGCTGGTCATCTAGGATTCTTGCCCTCTTCCTACCCCCTCCCCCCTCCCCCCCCCCTCCTCTGTAGACTAGTAGTGTCCTAGAGCCAGAGTCACAAATTGGCTACATATATCTTGTTACTATGGCAAGCTCCAACCCAAGAGCTGAGTCTGTCAAAACATAAATATCCCCACAGGCTGCACCGAAAACTTGAGCAAGACATGAACTGAAGAAAACACACCCCCGGTCTGAAGCCTGTTGGGATTATGATATTAAAAAGCATATGGCCTCATGGGGTACAAGTAAGCACAACCGAAACCCAAGAAAGTTACAATTATGCAAATCAAGTATTTGGCATCTGTTACCATCCTTCAGCACCTATAGAATAAAATGAACTGGTCCGTTTAATCAAATTGGAAAGTTCATTATGGTTTATGGGGTAGTAAGGAAAATATACTTGGGAAACACGTCCCGGAAATTTGTTCTAATTAGTGAACAGTCTGGTCGGGATTATCTGACACTTTTTATTGTGGAAATTAATTTAATTATGTAAAACAAAACCTGAGATAAACAGGTGCTTGTTTGGGAGATACATCTGACCCACGAATCTGTGCTGTGTTGTGCACAACAGCCCTCTAGGGTAATTAGGTTTCCTCTGTTCTTCTGTTTCTTTATATATCATTTTTTATTTTGATGGATTATTTCTGACGGTGCTCAACGTTAAGATCTATCTATAGTAACAAAACATGGCATTTGACTTTAATAAAAATAAAATATAGATATGATTTTATCTATGAAAGATGTATTATGTTTGATTTATTTTCACAGGTCTCAAAATGAAATAGAAAAGATGCTAAACAACTTTAGAACAAATGACTTGAAATTAGAATGACAGAGATGGAAACTATATAAATAGTAAAAAACAAATATGAGAAATGTCTTAGAAAATATTTTTATGCCGTCACTTGTGGGTATAAGCACTGATTGGTTTAACTGGCGGGGCTGTAAGGCTGGTATTCCCAACAAACGCTAAAATTCTAATCCATCACATGGCCACGAAGGAGAACAGCCAATCTCAGGAAACAACAATCGTTCTACTTCCCAACAACAGAAACTTTCTTCTCGTTTTTATGAGAACAAACAAACAAATGGCGAGTTTCTTTGGGGCCTACGACTTTAGACCTGGTAATGCCATTATCTCATAATTCATTCGCATATATATGTACATTTACCACCGCTGACACTAGTGAGATTTTTCCGGAGATTTTTCGGCATATTTTGGTCTGGTGAAGAGATTCTCACTTCCTTGTTCCTCAACTCAATCACCTACATCACCTGTCTCCTAATTTAAAATACATCCATTTTTCACACACAAGCAATTTTTCTTATTCTCAATTTTCATTTTTTGAAAACAGGCAATTCCCAAGAAAATACTTCTGAAAAGTTCTTTTTGATAGCATTTCAGCGCCAAAACATTTCTGCATTTTACACGAAACTAGCATATTTGTTCTTGCTGTTAAAGCCGATATTTTTGTTTTCAGATATCAACAATGAGTGAATGACTGAAATAGGCAAGTCGAAGAAAATAAGTAGGCATTACAAAACATACTGAATAACCCGTTAAATACAGACTTAAATGAACAGACAGACATATTTCGTGGCAGATGGAGGGATGAATCAAAAACTAATTTTTTAAATTCTAATATGATCTCACAGCTATGAATGCCCTGGGGGACTTATAAAAATCCATTTTTTTTTTATCAGTGAGCAATTTATTAAATAGCAACTAGGATAAGACACAGCCAAGCAGCGAGTTCTGCACTTGTGAACACAGAAGAATGAAGTGATCTTATATAGACAGGTTTAAAGCACCATCAAATCTAACCCGAGGGCTATCCAACACACTGTAAACGGCCGCGATGGCATTTAACGCCAGTTCCACACCAATCTTGAACTTAGATATTGTGCGATTGATATGGTGTTATGGAGGTAAAAAAGCAAAAATACTCAAAGTGCATTGGGTATCAAAGACATTATAACATCTTAATGTGCAAGACTGATGCACTGGGATGTCAACATGCCTTATTGGTCGATATTCCAACATCCGCTAATATAAGTACGCCTTCCCTCTAAACAAGCTATACACCCCATCTTACCCAGGATGAACAGGTTTGAACTCTTTCTCCTCAAAGATATTGCATAATTGACAAATCAAATGTAATGTTTGCAATTTACCAATCAAGAATCTTATAGAAACCTATGCAACCAATCACACAAGATTTCAAAAACTGATACCAACTTTAAAATGAATAAATCACTGTCTCTTTAATGTTTGAAAGTGTTTGAACGCTATAGCTATCATTTACAAGAGCTTTTTAGAACATGATTTTAGACATTTATCCTAGGTGATATTCCTAAATATTTGATTTGAAGTGTTTAGATCTATGACTTGACTATATAACTACACATTCATTTATCTATCAAATATTTCAACATTATTCTTATACAACTTAATTTCCACAGCCCTGCTATAATTGATTCATTTCATGGGAATATGTTCTGAGGATTTTTATAGAAATTTTCTTAATTGCAAATTTCCTAACAATCATAGCTGAATCTTTATGTGTGTTTTTATTAGATAGTGAGTCAATTTTCATTCTGATGTATCAAACACCGCTGTTTTATAATATTGCAGGATATCCCACTCAAAATGTGGGAGTTGTGTGTTAAAACATATCAAATCAGTAGAAAAAACCCTAAAAGCAAACAGATCAAAAAGAAATGTTCAGATCATATTGAACAGTTTATATTTTACAAATGCATGAGAAATAAGGATCCAAGATACATGTTTAAACAAACCAAATGGATTTTATTTTAAAAGGAAATCACNCCCCCCCACCCCACCCCCTAAAACACTGTCTTGATTCATAAAGGACGGTGCTGGGGTTGGATTGAGGGCTAGGAACAAAGCCTATTGTCAAAATCTGTAAACAAAATCAACATTTATGTTTGCAATGTCAAACACATGTTTAAACGAAAAAAATAATTAATTTACCTTACCTGTGAAAATAAAATTTCACAAATCGATTTCTGTGTTGGAAAAAATGTTCACTAAGATATTCAATAGAGCAAAAACACCACAAAGGTTTGAAATTAAAGGATAACTTTTCAAATCTCTCTAACCGGTGTTTTTTTTTTATTAAAGAGTTCGAGCAAACATAAATTTGTACAACGTCAAACACTTACAGTGTTAGGTCCTTTGTGGGGTACCGGTGTCCTCAATAAAACTCTTTAATATGTCTGTTTGAAAAAATGCTGGTAGATTCCGAATGAAAACAGTTTTGTATCAAATATACCATTATGCTTGGTTTTGAATGCGGGCATTCTAGTCATGAATAAGAAACCTCGGATGGAACCACAGGACTAAACGTCGCTCCCTGAGAGTAAATATTTGCCACAGCTGTCCTGGAGTCCGAAAGTAATTTCAGGGTTAAGAGTATTATGACAATGGACGGAGGAAGCTTTTTAAATTGGACAATTTATTCCAGCAGATTCAGGCGTAGGTTTCCCGTGCACTGTGTAATCTTCGTTCTGACTGCACTTCATGACCAAGGAGAAAAAATGGACGCTCTTTCATGGTCTGTGCCATTTAAAACTCAACAAAACCAATCAATGGAAATTGTGCAAAATTTACACCTGTGGGACATTTTAATCAACAGAATTTATAAAACAGACTTTTTTTTAGCAATAAAAAAGAATATAAAGGGCAAAAAATTTAATTTAATTAATCATTGAGCGATTATTATCTTTGTGTAATCAAAAAATAATTCTAACTAATTAAAAATGAAAAGCTGTATTAAATCTTTTTTCTCCAGAGCAAACAAACAAACTGCCTTAGAGTCATTTGAACACAATTTAGTTATGAGCAGTCTGTTCCACCTAAAAATTAATTTTAAAAGTCATGTTACATTATGTTCAAATCGTGATCATGTTCAAATCGTGATCATGTTCGAATCGTATCACAACCCCTGAAACTATGCCCGGAAGTTCAAGTTCTGTCGGCGCACCTGTCAGATAGATTCTGACGAAACAAAAACAATCTGAAGACATTCTCACGATCAGGATAAGAATCCACGGGCAATCGACGAGAAACGTGTTGCCTCCGGCTGCATTGTTTTTTGTTTTTCATTTCACATTTACAAGCTGTTTCAATAATGATCAAAGTTATTGGTTATACGGACAGGTGACTTTACCTATGTGCCATATGGGTTTACGTCTTTTTTTTTTGAAAATGCTGAAAGATTTACTGTATTCTGCATATAAATATCAGGAATGAAATGATCACATATAAAAGTTCTTATTCATTTTTTCAACGAAGTATTTCACGTTATATAGCATGGTTAATCTCAAAATTACCTGCATCCTACATGGAAAATACAACTGTTTCTCAAAGACAATGCCATTAAAAATTGAAATTCACCAATGGGCTTATAAATATTAATCTCTTACACAAGAAGATACAAGATCGGAGAATGTCATGAGACGGTACAAGATATTTACCCGTCTGATCACAATAGGTGCAAAGGAACATCCAGCTCAAGTTGTGCATCCCTTGCAGTGTGATCGTACAAAACAACTATAGATAGCCAATCGTGATTTTAGGGTGACATCTGTTAAAACGGATCGTAACCAATCGTACAGCGTTGTCAGGAGGTGACTTATCACTAGTGTTGTCAGACATGTATCCATCATTTTCGCACCTTTCCGTGAAGTTAAGTCTTCCTCTCGGCTAAATTCATTTCAGCTGGTTTTTTATCCTTGTTAGCCAACATTTATACCGGTGTTACGTGTTACAAAGGTGCATTTCGTCTCAGAACACCTCGTTAAATTTTATAAACATTGATAAAAGTTTTCTTTTGATTTTCTTAACATTCCAAAAAACTAGGACATGCTTGTTTAAGTTAATGCTAAATACATTGATATTTAATGTGTTTTTTACCTGGTACAGTTGTATATGTTTATTGCTAGTTCTGCCCCTGTTACCTGTGCTGCTAAACACTTAACACCTAAACTGATGCCTTACTCAGACATTAGTTGTCGTTTTTTTAACCATGTTAAAATATTCTCCCGATTGGCAAAGATAAGTATGTTCTAATGGACAACATTCCGAGAAACAAATATTTTCAAACTCAATTTTTCAGTTCTTTTCATTAATCATTCTTGTTCCAAACCAATATAAACCCATCACTAATGGTTTATGAGGCGGTTTAATCCTATCTCCTAAATTGAATATATATCATGACCAGCAGCGAGATACAGGTAAGAATACAGGTAAGAAACACAGGTAAAAGGATGGACAAGTTATACACAGGTGACAATAAATAGAGAGATAGGCCCGCAGGGAGGAGTTAGGTATACGAAGAGTGCTGTATATGTGTAAATACTCAACACTCTCTTAGCGAAAGTCCTTCCAGGAATATGCAGTGTTGTATCTATACGCGGCCGTATTGTGTTATATCGTGGTTATAAACACCTTTTATTACTACATATATATATACAGTTTATTTCAGTTAGCCTTGTATCTTACTGGCTGAATACTCATCAACAGATATAGATATTCTATAAGCTAAAACACAGATGATGTGTGCATCGCAATCAAAAGATTAACTTTATATATATACTTGGTACAATTACAGTTTTTGCATTAAAAGTCGGTTGCTGGTAAAAGTATAAGCCCATGCTATTTTTTCCAGAATACATGTGAACATTCAACCAGCTATTCTTTTTAAAGTCAACCACTTGGTTAACTCATTCACTCCTGAACACATGATTTGAACTCTTCTAATTTAAAGGTTGGAATAGTTCATTATGAAATTTCAGGTGTGAATGAGTCAAAACAACTAATGAAGATGCTTACTGATCTGATGAAAATTATATTTATATTTTTTTATGCCATTTGAACATTAGTATTTTTTTTTGTTGATTATGATATTTCAAAATAATGCCAATTTTTATAGTAAACTGTTGGATGGAAAAATTATTAAGAAAATAAATGTCTTCCTGCTGATTCTTTAACTCGATTTAGGGAGTAAAAAGTCCATTTACACATTTAAAACGCATCTGTGGCTACTAATGTTTGTTCCAAAATAGCCCAAAGTTCTACATAAACAATGTCAATTCTTGAGGAAGTTGGATTCTCGTTTCAGCAGAAGTGAAGATTTGTTTAACCCACAGTATGCCACGAATTGAGAAACAGAAATGAGAGGGCCTAAAGCTGTAATGAGTTTAACCTCCGCCCCTTCTCCCCGATACAAACAGCTACATAGACTGTGAACGTCAGCGCTAACACACCACAGACTGGCGTATAACATTACAACAGTACGAGAAAAATCTTCATCCTCCTGATGCTTGAAATGAGATAACGTTACCCAATCCAGTCTCATAGGAAAGAATATCTTAAAATTACATTGATTTGAAACCACAAGGTCTACATTCTTTACCAACATGTAGGTCAGGTAGAGGTCATCAGTAACGACTTTTGTTACTATAAATAGATCTACAGGTATATATTTTACTTACATTACAATTTTCATTTTAGAAAATAATGAAATGATAAGAATCTTTGTTTGATAGCAAACAGGTATGTATTAACTAAAGATCTAAAGATAACATTTTTCATGACATTAAATCCTCTGACCTTGTAGAAGTTACAGGGTAATCTAACCCATATATAGGCACTCTCAATACACACACACACACTGTAGACGACACGGTGATTAAGGATTAATTATATAATACTTCGGTTTGAGTAAACAAGTTTTGTTTAAAACTTAGTCGTTTGTTTCACCAAAGTCTGTTTAAACGGGTTTTGTATATAAGGAAGTAGTCTGTTTAAACAGGTTTTGTCTATAAGGAAGTGGTCTGTTTAAACAGGTTTTGTCTAATAGGAAGTGGTCTGTGTAAACAGGTTTTGTCTTTAATGAAGTGGTCTGTGTAAACAGGTTTTGTCTATAAGGAAGTGGTCTGTTTAAACAGGTTTTGTCTATAATATAATCATCAGTTTAGGCAGTTTTTCCTTTAATACTGTGGTCTGTTAAAACAGGTTTATCTAAAATGCACTGACCTGGGTATATTGTCTGATAACAAAGTTTCAATGTAAGTGGATTACAACAGTTTCTCTTTTAACCCATTCATCCCTAAAATCACATTTGAGCCTTACCAAATCAAAGACTGGGCAAGGCGAATGTAAAAATGTAGGGGTAAATGGGTTAATGGGTAATATACGGTAGTAATTAACACACACACCAATATATACCTCTCAGGTAAATAGGGACAATAGTTCTAGTAAGGCTATCTTTACACAGGTAGTCAGGTTAACGAGAATCTACACAGGTAATCAGCTTAACGAGGATCCTCCCCAACCCTTGTTTACCTTTGCCTTCCCCTCTTACTTTTGTTTTGTCAAGCGGTTCTTCATCAGCGTTCGTGTTTGGCCTAATTACAGACAATCAGTGTGGTAGGGTCGTGTAGGGGTGAGGTGGGGTGGGGGTCATTGGGCATGGACATGGGGGTGTGGGATGTGGTAGGGTGGAAGTAGGGGGTGGGGGAAGACAGAATATAGAAATCAAAATACATGCAAAAATAAATGGAAAATGCTGAAAATATATAACAAATGGAAAAGGAGAAATAAATAAAATAGAAGAAATGGAAAAACAGGTAAACAAACAAGGTAACAAAATAAGAATGCCTTTTTACAGCTGTATTTTTGTCATTACATTAACTGCCCCTTTAACGGATTAGAGAAATGAGTGACAGTTTCTGATCTCTTCTCCTTATAAATCACACATTTCATTTCTCTAGTGTAAGGACATTTAGATCTTGCTTGACCAGTGCTAATGTTTTTGTATCTGACCTGACCAATGTCCTGACCAATATTTAATTGCCTCAAGGCACCACTGACCATTACATCATACACTTGACCAGTACCTGTCAGGTGTGATAATGGTCAGTTCATTACCTGTTTTCAATACACCTATATGGTATAAGTAGCACTTACTCTGCACCAATACACAAAGTCTGGTCAACTTATAAACACACTTATTAAACACAAAAATTATCCATAAAATAATGTGTTGACCATTTTGTTGTACACCATTTGAAACGGTCTCAAATAATTTTCCTTTTAATTGTAAAGATATCTCAAAAACCAATTCAGAGAATGAGTTTTACAAGACGAGTTTGTACATGGTAAGACTGCTGGTCTGTAGAAGTTTGAAGAGATTTAAACCCAGGTGTGTATTACATATATGAGTGGTCAAGCACAAATACCTCATCTCACCCCCCTCAGGTGTGAACTGACCGAAGTGTTTCCCTACCTATTAGTACAGATATCCAACACCATCCCATTCTGACCAGCTTTAATGCATACCCTAGTGAACAATTTTAATTACATTTTTCATTGTTATGCAATATTTGAAGCCTATATGCCAAGAGGCTTTATCCTTAAGCTGGGTCAAGTCATCATTTTATACAGGACATGGTACCTCCATGTATACCCCCTTCCCCCCACAAGACTCCCCTATGCTCCTCAAACCCCCCTCCTAAGAAATGATTTTCCATCTCCCCCTGGTCCTATACACCCCACCCCCTCTCTCATCTTCTTCGCCTCCTATACCCTTCCAAGGAGTGTTCTACTTTCCGCTTCCCCCTCCCCCCCCCCTACAAAATGACTCTCCATTGCCCCACCTCCAGATCCTCTGTCCCCAAACTAGATCAAAAAGCATTCAACTTCAAGCGTAAAATCACTTTAAACATTTCAAAAGCAAAACTCGAAAGCATTTCAAAGAACTCAAGAGCATTATACAAATTTCAAGTAAAATGCTTCTTTTATTATATGTGTAAACATCTACAATTCTTAGTTTCCTAGTATTTATATTACAAATTTATAATCTTATCGATTCAAAAACATTTCTCTAAATAAAAATTCCTACAGGCTAATCAGGACATGTCGTAAGACCCTCCCCGAGCCACGCTTATATTTCACGAAAACACAAGGAATATCCGGATAGAAGATCGGCCTGGAGGGTAAACTTCGGGATTAAGTGGAATTAGTGCTGTCACAGTTTCATTGACATGAGATAGGGATTAGTAGTGGGACCCAATACTGAGGGCACTTACCCACTGGTGGCACATAGCTCACATATCTTACATACCGCTGGCTATACCAGTGCATCAATATGCAATTTGAATTCTACTGTCATACTTACGGCAATAACATTTATGTCAAGAAAAATTTCAACACCAGTCGGTTCAAAAGTAATAAAATCTGCATTTGGATTGAAAGGGACAGACAGATATAAAGAGGGAGAGATATATATAGAGAGAAAGACTAAGAAAAAGGAAGGAAAGGGAAAGAGGCAGAGAAAGATAGAGGAAAAGAAAGAGAAAAGAAAGAAAGGGTAAAAAAGAAAGAAACAAGATAGAGAGAGAGGAAGGGAGATAGTGAGGGAAACAAAGAGAGAGACAGATAGAAAAAGGGAGATGGATATAGAGAAAGAGCAAGAGAAAGATAGAGAGAGGAAAGGGAAAAGAGAGAAAGTGATAGAAAGACAGACAGACGGACAAGATAGCAGGGAGAGATTGAGAGATACAAAGACAGAGAGAGGGGAGATAGAGGGAGAGATGAATAGAAAAGAAAAAAAGGGAGAGACAGATGCAATAGTTACATCAATTTTTGTATACTGATCTTTTTTAATAAAAGTTTTTAAATTCAGAATCAAATATTAAACTGTACGGCAGGTGAGTTTCTTCGTTCTAGTTTTCTGTTACCCTATACTAACCATGCCCAATAATTCAATAGATATCATTAACATTTACTTATAATAGCATTACCTCGGATTCTAATACCACGTGAAAGCCCTATTTACCGTTTCCTATGACAAGTGCCACTTAGGACTAAACGATTACGAGTTGAATTTAAAGTCAGCGCTACCTAAACTCATTTTATATAATTTTTCTTTGGATGAAATAAAACGGCTTTCGTCAATGCTGATCTTTAGCAGTGCACAGCAACATACACTGATTTCTGTTTAAGTTTGTTGGGAAGTGAACAATAACTCCGTTAGATTGACATGTTTAAAGTCTGTACCTAACAAATTGGATCTAACTTCATTTCTCATGCTTTGGTTAGTTATTTACTTATGCAATATTCAGAATAAAACACCCTCAGCTGGGGCTTTTTTGTTGTATTGTTCAGCGGATTTTCAATAATTTCTTCAGCGCACTCCAATCTTATTTTTCAATTGGTGGGTTTAAAATCTGACATCTCTTCCATAGGAAAGCCCTACAAAGGTAGTCAATCTGTGTCTGGCCAGCCACTTCTCTCAAGTTCTAGTCAAACAGACTTTGTTTATTGGAAGTTTAATCTCGGTTTTTGGGTCTTTGTACCCACTTTTGACACAGATAATAATACAATATCACCATAGAAGCGTTCGGTGATTGCCAGTGGATGTCAGGAATCAAACTCAACAATACTGCACTATCAAATTCTTTTTCAACCTAATTCACTAGTACAGGTGTTTTAATAGTGTTAAATAAAATATCTTAGATGTGTGCAGAGCAGTTTGGTCCTAGCTCGATATCTCCTAATACTCGGGAACGAAGTACCCTAATAATAAACTAAAATGTTAATATCTCCTCTACCCCGTCAACCTTTGGTCACCACCGACCCATTGTAAAACCATCTGCACTTTCCAGGTTTAGGGGATTGAGAGAACAACGTTGGTGTCTTTAACCTATTAAGGTATAGCCCAGGTGTGAGAAGAATGGTTAAACAAAATCTATCAGAAGATTGTTTGTCATTTTTTTAGCCAACCTCAGACAAGGTAACATTTTACCATTTGCATAATAAGAAATCTAATAGTACTGATTATGGTTTAAGCCAATTAAATAACAGCTTTGATTGTAAAAGATGTGGGAATTTCCCTTTAGCTCAGGGGTAGAGCATCGGGCTGGAGAGCCAAGGGTCAGGGGTTCGAGCCCCAGCAGCGGCACTATCTTTTTTCACTTTCTCGTATAATTATTTTGAAAATGTATTGCTCTGTACTGTTGATAGAAAATAATTGTCCACTGACAATCATCTCTCAAAGAGGTGTCAATTTTACTGAGGGGGCTTAACTAGATAGAGACAACTCTACTGAGGGGGCTTAACTAGATAGAGACAACTCTACTGAGGGGGCGTAACTAGATAGAGACAACTCTACTGAGGGGGCGTAACTAGATAGAGACAACTCTACCAAGTACAACTCTACTGGGGAAACGACCAATTTAAATGTGTCCATATAAGGAGACAAACCTACCGTCACCAGAGTTACATTTCTATTTTACAGAGGGTGTGTGAGGGTCCAAAATTTTAAATAAAAAGATGAAAAAAAAATATATTAAGAAAGCTAACAGAGGTGAGAGGTGATGGTAAGAAGGCAGTTCAGCTGGAGTGAATATGTTTTTAAAACCTCTCATTCAGATTACGGAGATTCAATTTTCGTGTGACAAGTTGAGTTAATACTGGTATAGGCTACAGACTGTATCAGTCTGATCTCTACATTAGCTCCAATAGATCTAGTTACACAACATAGCTCTGACAAATACTTTCTATCTCAGATCCAATAGGCCTCTGGTCCTATTTCAGACAAGTTTAAGTACACCTTAACTATCGCACAGGTAATATAACTAACACTGAAGACTCATTAGAATGCACATCAAATGCTGTTAAAATTAGTATGTGCATTTGTATATATCTATAAAAGGATCATCACACTCACTGCAATTTTCGTTCATATTTTTTTTATATTTCTTACACAATTTTTATTTTCCTTTTCCTGTATCATTTGGCTCATCACAGAAACAGTGTACCATCTTTCAGATCTTACATTCTATTCATGATCAAAGTCTTCTACGATCTTCTCCAATCATCTAATGTGATACAGACTGGTGACAGGACTGAAGATTGCATAAAGTACAAATTGGAGGAAAATGATCTTTTTTTGTAATCTGCAGATATAACTTCTACATTTGTATGGGTAAGACTGCAAATATTGTGTTGCCATGGCTATTGGCACTACTGTGAAATAACTGTGAGGTGTTTAATTTCGTTGATTTCGTGGGTAACATTCATCCAGTGAATTCATAGGTCAATGAAGTAAAGACAAGTTTGAAATGAAGCAGTTCTCCGTTTGAGCGGGTCCTCATATTCCTGTACAGGCTGTATACCTCCTGTGTCTCATATTAACACAACGTGTCACATGAAATGGTGCTTTGTAGGAAAACCATGAAATTTGGGCCCCACAAAAATATCTGCTTTCACAGTATAAAACCTGTGTAAAATGAACATATCACCAAAACCAATATTTTTGTTCAGATATGTATTTTTTTTTACTACACAGTTTTAATTAAAAATGCAGATAAACAAAGCTTGTTTATGAAGCTAATTTCTCAAAACAAACCTGTGTCATCACGACCCCTGTAGTGGTTCTATATAACAGAGTGGGGTTTAGAGCGGTTATTCTAGTCATATTTGACTTAACATGATTCAAGAATATACAGAATTTGGTTTAGACAGGCAATTCTGTAATTTTTGACAAAAATTGGATTTTAGATTATACAAAGTTTGGTTAAGGCAGGTTATTCTGTAAACTTAGACAAACAGGATTTTACTTACACAAGAATCTAGATTATATCGAATTTGGCTAAGACAGATCATGCTGCAACCATTACTTCTGACCTATATATAAATATCAATACTTTACACTCATTTTACAGGGTGGAGTCCCCTTATCAGTGCCTCACGCCAACATTCCATTGTAGAGGTCGTGACCCCTGATGAACACTATCCAGATTTCTGATAATTAACCCTCATTTTGTGTGGATTGCCTTACACCTGTATGGCTAAATGTCCCCCACTTCACAAATTACCTCTTGTTGGAGAAGAGCCCCTTACTAATGACCCAGCTAGCTAACCATTGTAGTGTACAACCCTTTCTGACCAGCTAGCTAACCATTGTAGTGTACAACCTTTCTGACCAGCTAGCTAACACTTATAGTGTACAACCCTTTCTGACCAGCTAGCTAACCATTACAATGTACAATGCTATTTTACCAGAAAGCTAGCCAAGTGTCAGTAGAGCTTGCTTACCATTGGGTGAACTATCCTGTTGTTATTATTTACAACTTGGTCAGAGCAGTTGATAGCTGACCATTAAACGTACCAATCTGTTTGACCAGCCAGCTAACTATTATCATATACATCCCCGTCTATTCAGTAGGCTTAACCAACACAAAATAGGACTATCTGTTCTGCTAAATCTACTTGTGATTACGACTTACAGGGAAACCCAACACTCCGATAATAGGCGAAAGTATTCAATTCTTCACTATACAAACAAATGTATATTTTATTCAATTCCCTAATCGTTACCTAATTAAAAAGTCGGCCACTTAGCACCGATTGTTAATACTGACTAGATTAGCAGGTCCATACAACCAAACACAAGTCAACCACAGTCAAGCATACCTGTCGACAAGGTTTATACGGAATGATGACTCAATGATATTTGATCCAGCAGACAGCCTGGAGAACACAGAATACCTTCATACACCACACGCTACCCAATAAATACAGGTTTTTTTCTTTTCCACCTTTAAATACTAAGTGACCTCCACCATTAGCTACGCCACCAGATAACACACTGGGATTTTTTAATATGAAGTCACAATACAACGTTTGGGGACAACATAAAAATATTTGAAATCCGAGTTCAACTATTCAATTCTATCACAAAAAAAAATGGCGAACACTTTCCTATACCACACTGCTTCTGTCCTTTACCAAGTACCATCAATTTGAAATTGTAAACTTTTCTCGGAGCTGTAAGAATTTTCCTTTATGCAGGCTCTACATGGTTTGTGGACCTACTGTGATCAGACAAAGCCTGGCCATTAGATAGAGATTGGAAAATAGACACGACTGCCATTGACGAAGGAATTGAAACGTATATATCTGACTGGTTACCGTGACAAAATCACTACAGCACCCTATAGCCAGAACTCCTAGTGCCTGATCAAAAACTGGAGAAAAGCCCTCGATCTCAGAAATATGGGTGAAAAACACCTAATCCCAGGAAAACAAAGAAAGTATTCTCAAGTCTAATGTAAAGGTGTTGTCGAAAAAAACCGACAATATTGTCAGTGGAATTAAGGATGAAATAAAATCTGAAACAGGTCAAGAGTATTTCATTCTGAGAGTTCCTGTTTCTGTTTTCATTTGGAACACCTCATATTCATCATAAAACTAAGGTGTCAGCATAGTGTTGGACATTCAGAGCCCCTCTCCATTTTTCATAAGATTATAATGGTCTATTGATCATTTAGATAATTCACAGGAACAGTTTCAAGAGGTAAGTAAATACCCTTGATACCTCAATCACCCCACCTCAGATAACACTTGTCAATATCTTAAATTAAAGTCATTTTCCAAAATACTACTACATAAGAATAAATATATTTTCATGTGAAATTTGCGAAGTTTTACTAAATTTTATCCAAGCTCAAACTTAATACATAGGTTATTTATAAATTCATTCAGAAGTTTATTGATTTGAACTAATGGTCTAACACAAAATCTTTTGTTAAGTATACTGAAAACAGGGACAGGCCGACATCTGCTACCTTATATATAAAACTGTTTATGAACAAAAACACCTTTTAGGTCCAGAAATAAACTTGTATTAATTTAAAAGTTAAAAGAGTTTATATAATCTAATTATATAAATACATAGAAATCAAAAGAAAAACCAAAGCATCTTATTCAAGTTCAGATATAAAACTTGAATCAGTTTTGTTATAAAAGTTCAAATATTATCCCATCTTCTCTTAAGTAAACAAACTATCAACCTATCAACTCACTGTTTAACATACCATTCATGAAGTGAAAATAGTATGAATTGGCATACTTGTGTGGAAAAAAACTAGCACGTCTTTAAACACTTTTGTGTGAATGTACCTACAAGCCATTTTACAGGCAATGAAGCCTTTTGAATTGTGCCCCTATAACATCCTGACGTTACTATAAAACATACGACTTCCGTAAACCCTGTACAGCCGTGAAATGTTACGTTTTATTTTCAAAATCTGTAGCGGATGGTAATAATGATCCCACCGCAGCCACCAAGAAAGCCGGAGCATTACGAAGGACCCTCCAAGTGTGCTTCCATCACAGGGGAGCTATAAACTGAGTTTTACGACTTTTTTGTGGCTTTTTCGTAAGAAGAGTCGGGAGATATCGAACAACAAACTATATTCATACCAAGGTAATAGTACAAATATATGTATGATAGAATGGCACAAGAGCAGGCCTTTATATAACATTATGACCTCTCTACGCAACCAAACACAAACCCCGCGTGATAATAGACCAGTAATTTACATAGCCCTACACTCACACATAGCTCTACGTTGCACAGTGGCATGGTTTCCAAATAAATTTTTTGTAAATTCTTTTGCATAATTGTGAATTTTATGAACCAGACATACGAACCTGTTCACCTTTGTAAACTCTGGCTGAGATTAGTCGCCCATACGCTAGCAGCTATCGTCAATCCATGGCCAGACATTCAGTTTTTTAAAGTATTGTTCATTAAAAAAAATATTGGTGAAAGTTTTTCATTATTTGTTGATATGAAATATGTTTTAAATTTCATCTCTCAATTTTGCTACGACAAATTAAAGTAAACTTTTAATATCTTAATCAGCCTGATACTAATATTGTTTATTCGTGGGGATGAGGGTTAGGTGGGGTGGGTGCAATCAAGTTGTTGAAACATAGTGATGATCAGAAATAAAGATTTTTGCTTTAAATTTCTTGTTTGTGTTTGCTGTTCCCTACCACTAGGATGTCCATGGTCGTGGATGGTTGTCAAGCCTCTTGACCTGATCTCCACGGTTACCAGGGCTGTAGTAAAGTTTGTATTAGGTAAAGGTACATAAGTTGTCAAGGTTCTGTGCCGATCCCCACAGTTACCTTGGATACCTTGTCAATTAAGCTGCTGTGTTGGTCCCTGGTGATCTTTTAATGACCAACTAATAGCCATTTTACGACCAATGAAATTATTGGTGTTATCCTAGACTTGTGTAGAACACCAAGAGCATGAAGCAAAATCTAATGTGCTTATTATATGTTTCCTGCTTCAATAACCAAATTCCAAGTTTTATAATCCTCAATGGTATTTTGTGACAACCTCTCCTTTTGAATACAAAATCTTGTTTTTACAATACCAACGATATACAAGGGTATAGTTGATATATGTATGCACTACCTCCTCTCAGGTAAACAAGTTCTGGTTTACCTCCATCTGTCAATTTTTCATTTCCATGGCAACAATAAAGTCTATTTCAGCCAAGTTACTTCCATGATCAAAGGGACCACAGAATGACCGGGTTAAGGAAATTCGTTTCACACAGCATCATAAAATTGACTTTTAACTGATAATTATTTAACCAGTGAAGTAGTTTTAGCCGAAACAAACCAACAACCTCTTAATATCCGGAGTTGTATTACTTACCACTCCTGGTATAAAAGACAAATTGTTTGTCGACCAACACTCCTGGTATAAAAGACAACTTGTTTGTCGACCCACACTCCTGGTATAAAAGACAAATTGTTTTGCAGCCTTATGTCAGCTAGAACAAATACAAATTCAAACACTTTTTTTCCTAAAGACAACAGTGCTATTATGAAGGACTATACCAGTACAGCTTTTCCTCTTGTAGAAAACATTATCAAGTAAAACAAAACCCTCTCTGTATAGGAACGATGTTAGTACGGACAACATTTCCTCATCGTAACATCGCTGGACAACATTCTGTGGCGATGGTATGTGTGCTTTTTTAAGCTGACACAGTATTGTGTGTTTTCACACAACATTACAAAACACACGGGCTGTTGATGGCGAGATGATACACCGTCAGGTGTGAACGTGGAGGTATTATACCCAACGTCTGTAAGTACGGTCAGCTTAAGACCTGACAAACACAACTTTCAACAAAATCCTCTGGACAGGATGTTTAAAAAAAATGAAGTTTACTCATTCTGTATCTGGACTGATAATTTTGGAATATTCTGTTAATATATAATTACAGTTGCGAATTTAATTTAAATGATTTTTTCTTTCTTTTTTTTCTAGTTGTAACTGACAACCCATGGTACAATTGTAAGGTAGTCGCAACAGGAATATGGGTGACATGTTTGACAAATTTGCATTTTCTTCTAAATGAAAAATCTAACAATACTGTCATTCTAGACCCTAACAGCATAACTACAAACACCTTGGTACAATTGAATATGCATAACATGCTTTACCTCAGGTAATTAAACGACACAGAAAGGGATTAAAACAGACATTTGTTCGTGCGAAACTCATAAATCTGAATTACACAACTATAAGACACAGGCTAAAACAATAAACTTTAAATATTGCATAAATATATTCTGTCTGTATCGAAGTTTCTGACCATTAAAATGGCCTGAATTAAAAGCCGTTCAAGAAATCCATATCTTTATGAGAATGAACAATCTAGTATGAAGTGATTTATCAAAAAAGTATCATAATTTGTCAAATACAAATTTGATCAATTATATTTTATTTGAACTATCAAGAAAATATTTTTTTGTATCGAGATAAAAGAATTTGGCAAAATGCACTGACATATTTAATTTCCAGAAAGTGTTGAGGATATTTTGAGAGATTCATGGAGTGACACTGATAGAAGATTACTGACATTTTCAGTTTTTACGAAAACTAATTTTAACTTGCAGTGATAACGGTTGAAAAAGTAATTAGAAATTTATCTGTGTAGCTCCGATTTAAAATGTTTGTATGCATTTGATACACTTCTTCAAGATCTCATTTCCTGATATGATGCGAGAAATTGCAAACATTATTTCGGTTTTTTCTGTTCATTTATTGAAATGGTGGTATTTTCCCCCAAAATGATCACTGTGATCTAAACATTATGCAATGAGTATGATGAACAATCTCATTCACAACGTACACAGTCCTGAAGGCAGAGAGGCCAAATTTAGAGTTTGTGCATTTCAGTCTAAACTTTCTATGAAAATTGCAAGAAAAAAAGTTTAAAGAGATTAAAATGATTAAAAATGATCGTCAAGCAGTGGGATGGGTGTTGGAGCCTGTTTCATCAAGCTTCTCAGTGAAGCAGATTAAAATAAAGGTTTCCGATGAATCAGATAGGGACTTCAAACAGCCATAGAATATATCGGTGGGCTTACTGAAATCCTTCTGCAGGCTAATTGAAAACAGTCCACATATCTCTTGTAAGCATAAATATTTTCTTTTAATGATACAAGTTTGATATGGAAACTTTTCAGAATTTTTAAAGTCAACTTCCTGTATTTCAGATGAGCTAATACCAAAATCTCAAGCAAGTAGAAAAATATATTCTTGATCGAAATATTTATATACATATATATAAGGGACCTTGTCAACATCATTTCAAAACAAACTTAAGCTTTCATTTCTGAACCTGAAACTGAATTTTGTGTCCATTTACCATAAAATATAGGGTGTAGCTTCAAACAGCCTTACCCCTTGGTTTCAGAAAGATCGAGGAAAGCACTCTAATTAGCATCATTAGTTTGAGATAGGAGGTGATTTATGATTTTTATGTACTGAACTTTAAAAGGTTCAGATTCACAACCTAAGTATAATGGGTTGAAAAAACTCAGAAATAAGGAAATAGGGCTATTTGAGTTATTAAGCACGGACATTAGCAGGGTTAATTAGCTTTATATCTATATTAATTATCTGATAAAAAATCTGAGGTACGGACCCACATTTTATCTATATACTGAGTCTCAAATTAACAGGTTTAATTTGGGAGTGCAACATACCCCAGATAATTCAATTATAGCGGATTTTTTTTTACTTTCAAATTTAAGTGGTATGATATCTCAAATATAGCAAGGCATGGGAAAATATAGATTTCCCCCTAAATTTGTTCTTTAATGCGTTACAACGGTAATATTATGGGATGTGATTATTTGTTAGTCCCTAACTTTAGCCCGACTTAATATTGACACACTGTGGTATCTGACTAACTATCCCATGCCTTTTGAGTCAGTAGAGATACAGTTTTCACAAAATTTAACAAGAAATACACTTTTTGTTGCTTTGAGCAGAAAACAATGGTTCTATTATCACGTAAAAGAATGTGAAAACACCTGTACTAATTAATTAGTTTTATGACTAAATACAGGTGAGAATTCCGTTCCATGTATAACATGTCCCTATGTGCCTTAGCATTAGTTAGGGACAGACTGCCCCCTGGGGCTGGTCCATTACCTGGACAGAGGTGTCAGGTAAATCACCTGTCCTTTTACCTGTAGGGGTTTAGGAACGGACAAAATATGTGTATACCCTCGTCCTTATAGACCTTGTATACATTTGTACTTATTTATGTTTCAAAGTTTAGGATTTGTTTATATCAGAGAACTTCTTTGTCTATAAGCTTTCAGACGTTAAGTATTTATCATGTCCTTAGTCACCACAATTAGCCTGAGATTATCATTTCTAAACTATTTTTACCTGTACGACACCTCGTAGGCACTATACGTCATAATTATAGAAAACCATATTCATGTATATGGTTTACATGAACCATATACTCCTACATTTGAGTTCAACCTGCTTGTAGGAAGATTTCTTTCACTGTGATATTGTAAATGAGATTTCTATACAAGACCTTGACTAGCCACAAAACTCTAAATACCAATGTAAATGGGATCTGAACTATAGAAAACGCTGGTGTCCGCCTCACAAAGTGTTTATGACAAAGACGGATCTGAGTAGTATACAGTTGTTTATCCTTCTGACCAATCTTTGTCATCACAAATTCAGTCAAAACTAGCACAAATCACAGGGTTTGTAAACCAGAGGGTTTGTAAATTGTCTTTGAAAGTTTTATAAAGTTTGCTCCTCAAAAGTTTTTAATTTGTTCCACAGCCAATAAGGGGAAGAATTTGTTAACTCTCTTGAGAAGTGTGCCCAATAACTTTTCTACAATATCAATCCACATTCACTTTCAAATATTTAAATGAGAAATTCTAAAAAATTCAAAAAATTCAAACCAAGTATTGCTTATTCCTTGTGAACTAAAATAAGAAAAAGAACTCATGAAAAATGTATCAGTACACTGATTTAAAAGTTTAAAATTACAGTGCATTACCTTCAACTTAATAAAATAAATGTTTTAAAGTTCAGTACAACATATTCCTAATAGAATTAATCATTTAAAAGCTCAGTACAAGGTGTCAATCTAATAAATAAGCATTTAAAGTCCCGTTACACAACATATTGATTTACACATTTACATATCCATGTTTTAAAGTTATTCTAAGTGTCCATTTTATTGAATATCAAATTTCAAATCAGATCCCTGATAGATCAAGGGAGTTCCTCACTAGCTAGAATGTTAAGTACATGCTTACTACATCAAAATCAATTCTTAATTTATTCAAGTCATAAAATAAACCAAGCGTGGGATAACCATAATTGCTGAGAATCTGTTTTTTTCTTTTCCTCATCAAATATTTATGATAGAAGAAAAAATGTTATTGTAAAAGGTTAGTTTAACAGCTTAGTGTGTTTAATTTTGTATATGAAGCTTCCATATCAATTTAAAAGTAAATTCCAAAATCACCTGTACAAATGATTTTAAATAAAATCTCCCATACGCCTTATTGAAAATTTCAGGATGCAAAATAAGTCATTTATGTCAGAGAAATCAATTAAACGTTGTTTTTTGTTTTAATATGTTAAATTTATTTTTTCAGTATTCATGACATTTTTTCAGAACTAACCTTTACAACCTAATGCTCACTAATACCCTACACATCACCTAGTCTTCAATCTTTGGCCCTAAGTATATGAATTAAGTTCTTTTTACAATTTGAAAACATTCAATTGTTTTATATCATTTTACAATTTCATTTTAAAGATTTATCATCAAGTTCACTTATTGCTAAACTTAAACTTCTTTAGCCTTAAAATTCAGGGTTATCAATGGATTGGAATAGTGTAAAGAACAAACCATACAGATTATTTGAGTTAAGTTTGGTACATGGTAGGGGGGGGGGGGTTCCTAGGTTGAACTTAGTAGGTAGGTTGTGCTGTATCTAACTGAGAGTTACAGAATTCATTTTGATTGTTAGTTTGTTAAATTATGTCTTGAAACATTTAAAATATTTCATATTTAGCAGGCGGAAATTCAAATGAATTAAAGTGATTAGTATTCTGTACACTTACGATATAAATATCTCAATTGTGGAAAGGAATGCTGAAATCTACATTCCGAAAATTCTTAAACCATTAAACTAACAAAAATAGAAAACAAAATTTCTCCATTCTAATTTATACCGTTCAGCTGTGATGCTTCTAAACTGTGCAGCCACGATTTGAGATATAATCGCCGAAGTCTAAGGTGTGTCCTCTATGTATAATTATACAGATAATGTTTAAGGTGTGTACTCTATGTATAATTATATAGATAATGTTTAATATAACTCCATTATAATCACATGAACTATTAGTTGCATCCTCATCGTGTGTAAACACCCAAATGACTCCACAGTTTCCTTTCAACCGCCTGTAGCTTTGTTTACGTCTCTTTTCTCTATTAAGTCTATTATATTTAACTCCACGCCAGGCTGAAGTTGCTTGGCTGTAGTCGAGACATTTACCCTGTGAATTGCATTTATTATCTACATCATATACAAAATGAAACTAAATGCGAGTTTAAATTCTGTTTATACTTCAATATTCATATAAATTTCTATGATTAAACCTTTTTTAAACGGGCTAGGACGTGATATTTTGTATAAAAAGGATTACATTTCCCATTGTTGACTGTTCCTTGATAATCTATCAATCGGGGATTAACAGTCAAAATCCAACTTAAACAAAAAAATCTTAGATCACAAATTAAATATGATAAATTGAAATATCCATAAAGATACCTTTGAGATATATTTTCTAAAATAAAATATTTAAAACTGCTCGTTTGCAGCATTAATGGTTATGAAGAAGTTTAAAGAGTAGCATTATTTGAAATACGTAAATATGTGAGGTTTTATTTATGTGTATTTGCGTACAGTAGTGAGCTGCTATTTTGATGATGAAAGTCACACCTATTATCTAGCATTGTCACAGCAGTGTGCCACTATGTACATTCCAATACTGGCTCACTGACACCTGTATACTGTCCTAAAACACAGGCAGCAGGCCTCCAGTAAACCTGTACCCTCATACCTACTGACCAAGACTGACCAGGAACACCGGTCAACAGTTTGATTGACCATGGCCTGAATAACTCCACAGAAATCAGGATATGAATCGGTCAGATTTTGCCAAAACAACAACATAAGAAGGTGTTCCGAGTTGTAACAAAGTAAAACTCTGAGGGAATATCTTCTATGTATATACACTATAGCAGTGTGTCACTGGAAATAGGTCGCCCACCTGATCCTTAACTTACCTGATAGGAATCCCATTTAGAACTCTCCTAAGTCCACAACAAACACTAACACAGGACCACTACATTTTCCTCGGCTTGTCTTAAACACTGTGCACCAAGTTATATCCAAATTAAACAGTAAAATCATCGGAAGTACGAAACTCGGCGATCTTGTGTGTAACCCATGTTCCTTTCTTCTGCCTAGCTCACTGCGACAACACTAGGTAGAGTTGACGGTACAGAGCGCTCGAGTGCGACGGTCACGCCTCACTGAGTCCGGTCTCAATACAATTCCTTCTCCACGTGTGTTTCCAGCCTGTTTGGGCCACTCACAAAACATGGAGATTTATACCTAGTCGGGGCCAGGGTCTACACTGCTTATCAACGTAGATAAAATGACCGTGTCCACCGCATTTATACAGGTAAAACAAAGGCAGATAGAACTATGATACAGCGTACGCACAGAGGTTCACACACAGAGTTAGAGTTAAGGGGACAAAAAGTTTTTTTAAAACTATAAATCCCCCACTGGTACCTCACATACACTTTAATGGCCCCCTCTGCTTTGTTAAAGGTAATTTTTTCTTTTGATGCTCTTCGGCTCAAATTTCCAACGGGCCCTTAGCGCTCATAGAATGGGACAAGGCGAAGATATTTCTAACAAGTGAGAACAGACTTTTGCTAGGTGTTTTGGAATGACACAATGCCGCGAAGTACAGATCCGCTTCTTCATTGCACTCCGGCTACAGAAGGTCTCCGTCCGTGATTTTACTGTCAACTTGGATATATAAACATTACACGAAGGATGGACCATAAAGATTTTATCTGATAATTCCTTACTGGTAGATTAAGGTATGCAGTAACATGTGATGTCAAACTACTGTTATCTCACCTGTCAATACCAGAAATACGATCAAATAATAAAATTAGTAACTTATGTCCAGATGAATGAAAAAAAAAATCTTTCCATACGGCAAGTTGGAAAAATCTCAACAATTTCTTGGCAAGAGGAAATATATACATAAAGAATGTGTGTTCATTGACGGCTTACAATAGTGATAAGACATCTACCCCTCCTCCGAGCGTTAATCAAGCTGAGTCAATACGCAGTCCCGATCCTTATCTCCACTGTTTACCAGTAGGACTACTGACAATACCCTAAACGAGCTCAATTAACCTCCAACATTCAAACATACAGCATACCTGTAACTTACAGGTGTAATGTAGCGTCAACAAACCTTGATTTTACCTGATAGTCCTAAATTAACACAGGTGATGATGTACATACCCCAAAGATAAGAACTAAACGGCCAATTCCAAATGACTTATTTTTCTGTCCATTTTTCTTTTCTTTCTTCTGTCATTCCTGAATCTGAATAACTACTAACAATATATTGCTGAGGTATTTAAAGGGCAGCTTGGAGATCGAACCAAATACAGACAAATCTATTTGTATACTAGGTAAAACTGTTTCCACTCAACCAACCTACCCTAGTTTGATGTGCCTACCCCAATATTCTGTATTGGCTTATTAATCTGAAATAGCATTTTTAGGTACAGGCTACAACAATTAGAGACTTTGAAATTAATTTGGACAATCATTGGAAACATCTTGAACTGAAATTTAATCTTCTAGCTAGCTACAAATCTAACAACGGAAGTAATTGCCTGTACCCATCATCTAATTAATCCAAATAATCCAACCCTACCTACCTACCTGAACTTTAGGGAGAGACTGAAGTCGGAACACAACAATTATGTTGTTGGTCTGTGACATGTGATGTAAAATTTATATTACAGTAGATTTCACTTAATATCTCTTCTCATATTGTCAACGGAAAACGTGATATTTACTGGAGCATGACATACAGAGAAACGTGTTTTTCTGACCATTTCAGATGTCAAAACACGAAAGAATCCATATTTAAATGTATTGTTAGTTAATGCATTTAAAAAGAATTATCAAACTTCAAAAAATATTATAGCTCTAATACAAAAGCAGGCAAATCTGTAACCTGGTGATATATTTATGTAAATTTGTGATAGAACTGAAAGGCTCCTAGCCATTAACCATACTGAGGATAGATTTTATGAAGAATAGAAGATCAATGTGTAACATTGGTTTGTCTCCCTTGACGGAAATCTTACAGTTTTGCATGAACAGAACATAAATCTCGGTGGAGAGTGGAGGATGACACGCGTAGAGGGACTTGTCAAGTAAATCATTTTAACCACCTGATTGTTCTACAGAGAAGTCTATACCAGACAAACTTCTAGCACTTATATCAATACTGGATATTCATATAGACAATTACACTGGTTTTTATAACGAGTTCTTGGTCGTCGCTATAAGTTTCAATAAAGCACCATTGTTAAACAGATCAATGATGTGAGAGATGAAAACATCATAATTTTTTTAATTTTTTTAATATGCTTGTCAATGCAGTGTCTCCCAGTGTATAATCCAGAGCTGGCTTCACCAGGATACAGTGTTGTATAGATGGCTAGTTAGTCTCATCTTTTTGTATAATCCAGAGCTGGCTTCACCAGGATACAGTGTTGTATAGATGGCTGGTTAGTCTCATCTTTTTATTACTTTTTATGTACATAAGTCTATAATAATTAAGTATAACTTGAATATATTTTTTATGTTATGGAGATATAACACAAAACAAGAGGCCCAATGGGCCTGCATCACTCACCTGGTATAAATTTCACACTTGTAACCTTAAAAGTGATCTAAAATAAAGCTACAGGCAAAATATCAGTATTTATGATTAACATTCATTCGAAAGAACCTGTTATTTTTTTTTAAGACATTTCATCCCTGTGATTGAAACTCAACAAAGTCATTATGTTGAACAAATTTTATAGCCTTTCATCTCAGGATGCAACTTGCAAAGTATCAACATCTTGGGACCCATGGTTATTCAGAAGAGGTCGTTTAAAGATTTTAAACAAAGACCCATGTGACCCTGAATATAAGACTAGTCATTCACTATAACAAACATAGTAGTCCTTGATCCCAGCATGCTACTGGCCAAATATCATCACCCTGTGCATTTTGGTTATTCAGAAGAATTGTTTAATGTTTTTCACATATTTGACCCCCGTGACCTTGAATATAGGTGAAGGTCATTCATTTGAACAAACTTTGTAGCCCTTCATCTCAGCATGCTACTGGCCAAATATCATCACCCTGTGCATTTTGGTTATTCAGAAGAATTGTTTAATGTTTTTTCACAAATTTGACCCCCGTGACCTTGAATATAGGTGAAGGTCATTCATTTGAACAAACTTGATAGCCCTTCATCTCAGCATGCTACTGGCCAAATATCATCACCCTGGGCATTTTGGTTAATCAGGAAGTTGTTTAAAGTTTTTTAAGAAAAAAACCACAAACAAAACATAGACGTAGTATGTAGTTACATAGGCGTAGTATGTAGATACATAGGCGTAGTATGTAGATACATATAGGCGTAGTATGTAGTTACATAGGCGTAGTATGTAGTTACATAGCAGTAGTATGTAGTTACATAGCAGTAGTATGTTGTTACATAGGCGTAGTATGTAGTTACATAGCAGTAGTATGTTGTTACATAGGCGTAGTATGTAGTTACATAGACGTAGTATGTAGTTACATAGCAGTAGTATGTTGTTACATAGGCGTAGTATGTAGTTACATAGACGTAGTATGTAGTTACATAGCAGTAGTATGTTGTTACATAGGCGTAGTATGTAGTTACATAGCCGTAGTATGTTGTTACATAGGCGTAGTATGTAGTTACATATAGGCGTAGTATGTAGTTACATAGCCATAGTATGTAGATACATATAGGCGTAGTATGTAGTTACATAGGCGTAGTATGTAGTTACATATAGGCGTAGTATGTAGTTACATAGCCATAGTATGTAGTTACATAGATTTAGTATGTAGTTATAAAGCCGTATTATGTAGTTACATAGCCGTAGTATGTAGTTACATAGCCGTAGTATGTAGTTACATAGCCGTAGTATGTAGTTACATAGTCGTAGTATGTAGTTACATAGCCGTAGTATGTAGTTACATAGCCGTAGTATGTAGTTACATAGCCGTAGTATGTAGTTACATAGCCGTAGTATGTAGTTACATAGCCGTAGTATGTAGTTACATAGCCGTAGTATGTAGTTACATAGCCGTAGTATGTAGTTACATAGCCGTAGTATGTAGTTACATAGCCGTAGTATGTAGTTACATAGCCGTAGTATGTAGTTACATAGCCGTAGTATGTAGTTACATAGCCGTAGTATGTAGTTACATAGCCGTAGTATGTAGTTACATAGCCGTAGTATGTAGTTACATAGCCGTAGTATGTAGTTACATAGCTGTAGTATGTAGTTACATAGCTGTAGTATGTAGTTACATAGATGTAGTATGTAGTTACATAGACGTAGTATGTAGTTATATAGGCGTAGTATGTAGTTACATAGGCGTAGTATGTAGTTACATAGCCGTAGTATGTAGTTATATAGGCGTAGTATGTAGTTACATAGATGTAGTATGTAGTTACTTAGGCGTAGTATGTAGTTACATAGACGTAGTATGTAGTTACATATAGGCGTAGTATGTAGTTACATAGACGTCGTATGTAGTTACATAGATTTAGTATGTAGTTACATTACTGTAGTATGTAGTTACATAGGCGTAGTATGTAGTTACATAGACGTAGTATGTAGTTACATATAGGCGTAGTTTGTAGTTACATAGCCGTAGTATGTAATTACATAGATTTAGTATGTAGTTACATTACTGTAGTATGTAGTTACATAGGCGTAGTATGTAGTTACATAGCCGTATTATGTAGTTACATAGCCGTATTATGTAGTTACATAGCCGTAGTATGTAGTTAAACTGGATAGAATGGTGTTACCTGTATAACAATTTATTATTACTGTTTTACCTGTTTAATGATTTAGTATTATAGCATTACCTGTAAAACAATGGAGAATTACGGAATTACCTGTAAAATTGATGTAGTAGTTTGGTAACAGTTATTTCATTGCATTAGCTGTAAAAATGATCAAGTATTCGCGTCGTACCGTGTTTAATGATGTATGCGAGATGATAAAGTTATGTAATCGGTGAGATATTTTACTGCGACCAGGTATGTCAGCAGACAAGCTGACTTAGGGAGTGTGTTAATATATCTGTTATCGGGAAATTTAAAAAGCATTTTCAAATAGATGTCAGTTTAAAATTTAGGAGACAATTAAAATAAAGGATCAAATTGTTCATAATAGATATAAAATACAGTGTGTATTGAATTTATTCACAAATGTCCTGAATGTTTTCACTTTCGGAATATTTTATTGTATAGGTTTTAAATACAATAGGAAATGGGCAGCAGGTAAAGTCTACAATAACCCTATGCTTAACTCATTCACCCCTGAACTTTCATAATGAGCTATTCCAACCTTTGAATTGGAAGAGTTCAAATGTGTCTTCAGGGGTGAATGAGTTAACAACTTAACATCAAGGCTGTAATCTTACATCTCTTGTAAAACAACCATTTCTGAATTAACAAATTAGTGACCAAGCAATGTCCTTAGCCATTCAAGCGTTCGACAGAAAACTCTAAGCAGTTACACACACTGCTTTAAGCTGTAAGCAGACTTGGACCTTCTGTGTCATCATTGTTCAGATAGTTGAGCTATTAAAATATATTTCTTCAGAGCAAAATGCATATCTGGTTCAAATCTTGACTGGTTAAAAATGGTGCTGTGACCAGGGACTTTAAAATGGACCAAATCTCTCTCACTGAACAGAGATATATACATTAAAGGTCATATGACAGTTTTACAATTTCAAAATTCAGACCAAATGTAACAAAACTGGAAATATTGCAAGGACTTTAGCGGTCATCTCAGTATGAACATGTTAATTGACAGACAAATCCTTGTTTACTGTGATAATTTCTTCGTCCAATTTATGTCCCCATATTTATCTGTACAATGTTGCTGTGATATACAACCAAACACCTGTAATGTTGTTGTCCCATGGCCTAACTACAATAAACCACTTAGAAACACTACGTCTGGGTTTGCTATTATCTCTATGCAAATTGTCGTAAAATATTGAACATATCAGCAAAAATGAAACAGTGCGGACAATTAGTAACAAAGGTCTGACTTACCATTGGCCGATAGTTAACGAGGTACGCTGGGCTGAAGGTAATACATAAATAGTCCCTCAGCCTGGATAGATGCATTTTATCAAAATTGTGCAATATTTCACGTCTCCGCCATCGATAGCTAACATTATCGTTACTTCCCTAAGGTACACTTCAATAAATCTAACAATTATAACACTGTACAAAACGCTATAAATGCGAAACAAATCGCTATCAGTGCCTATAACCCCAGACAAGGGTGAAATATGGATATAATCTTAAATGAATTTACATCATCTAATGTTTTCAACCTTAACTTGAAACAATTTAAAGACCAATTAATGTTCTTGTTTTAATATGGACATGTAAAATATATCGGACGCTAAAAGTATTTAAACCAGTCTAACTGGTCTAGACTGCTTCCATATTATCAATGAGTCACGACCGATTTAACTGGACTGGTGGCCACGTGAGTCACGACCGATTTAACTGGACTGGTGGCCACATGAGTCACGATGGATTTAACTGGACTGGTGGCCACGCGAGTCACGTCCGATTTGACTGGACTGGTGGTCACGTGAGTCCCGACCGATTTAACTAGACTGGTGGTCACATGAGTCACGACCGATTTGCCCGGACTGGTGGTCACATGAGTCACGATCGATTTAACTGGACTGGTGGCCACGCGAGTCACGACCGATTTGACTGGGCTGGTGGTCACGTGAGTCACGACCGATTTAACTGGACTGGTGGCCACGCGAGTCACGACCGATTTGACTGGACTGGTGGTCACGTGAGTCACGACCGATTTAACTAGACTGGTGGTCACATGAGTCACGATTGATTTAACTGGACTGGTGGCCACGTGAGTCACGACCGATTTAACTGGACTGGTGGCCACGCGAGTCACGACCGATTTGACTGGACTGGTGACCACCTGAGTCACGACCGATTTAACCGGACTGGTGGCCACGTGAGTCACGACCCATTTGACTGGACTGGTGACCACATGAGTCACGACCGATTTAACCGGACTGGTGGCCACGCGAGTCACGACCGATTTGACTGGACTGGTGGTCACATGAGTCACGATTGATTTGCCTGGACTGGTGGTCACATGAGTCACGACCGATTTAACTGGACCTGTGGCCATGTGAGTCACGACCGATTTGACTGGACTGGTGACCACATGAGTCACGACCGATTTAACTTGACTGGTGGCCACGTGAGTCACGACCGATTTGACTGGACTGGTGACCACCTGAGTCACGACCGATTTAACCGGACTGGTGGCCACGCGAGTCACGACCGATTTGACTGGACTGGTGGTCACATGAGTCACGACCAATTTGCCTGGACTGGTGGTCACATGAGTCACGACTGATTTGCCTGGACTGGTGGCCACGTGAGTCACGACCGATTTGACTGGACTGGTGGTCACATGAGTCACGACCGATTTGACTGGACTGGTGGTCACATGAGTCACGACCGATTTGACTGGACTGGTGGTCACATGAGTCACGACCGATTTAACTGGACTGGTGGTCACATGAGTCACGACCGATTTAACTGGACTGGTGGTCACATGAGTCACGATTGATTTAACTGGACTGGTGGCCACGCGAGTCACGACCGATTTAACTGGACTGGTGGCCACGCGAGTCACGACCAATTTGACTGGACTGGTGGTCACGTGAGTCACGACCGATTTAACTAGACTGGTGGTCACATGAGTCCCGATTGATTTAACTGGACTGGTGGCCACGTGAGTCACGACCGATTTGACTGGACTGGTGACCACATGAGTCACGACCGATTTAACTGGACTGGTGGTCACATGAGTCACGATTGATCAACTGGACTGGTGGCCACGTGAGTCACGACCGATTTAACTGGACTGGTGGTCACATGAGTCACGATTGATTTGCCTGGACTGGTGGTCACATGAGTCACGACCGATTTGCCTGGACTGGTGGTCACATGAGTCACGAACGATTTGACTGGACTGGTGGTCACATGAGTCACGACTGATTTAACTGGACTGGTGGCCACTCGAGTCACGACCGATTTGACTGGACTGGTGGCCACATGAGTCACGACCGATTTGCCTGGACTGGTGGTCACATGAGTCACGACCGATTTAACTGGACCTGTGGCCATGTGAGTCACGACCGATTTGACTGGACTGGTGACCACCTGAGTCACGACCGATTTAACCGGACTGGTGGCCACATGAGTCACGACCGATTTGCCTGGACTGGTGGTCACATGAGTCACGACTGATTTGCCTGGACTGGTGGCCACGTGAGTCATGACTGATTCGACTGGACTGGTGGTCACATGAGTCACGACCGATTTGACTGGACTGGTGGTCACGTGAGTCACGACCGATTTAACTGGACTGGTGGTCACATGAGTCACGATTGATTTAACTGGACTGGTGGTCACGTGAGTCACGACCGATTTAACTGGACTGGTGACCACATGAGTCACGACCGATTTGACTGGACTGGTGGTCACATGAGTCACGACCGATTTGACTGGACTGGTGGTCATGTGAGTCAGGATTGATTTGGCTGGACTGGTGGTCACATGAGTCACGACTGATTTGACTGGACTGGTGGTCACATTAGTCACGATTAATTGAATGACTGGACTGGTGGCCACATGAGTCACGATTGATTTGACTGGACTGGTGGTCACGTGAGTCAGGATTGATTTGACTGGACTGGTGGTCAGATGAGTCACGATCGATTTGACTGGACTGGTGTTCACATGAGTCACGACCGATTTGACTGGACTGGTGGTCATGTGAGTCATGACCGATTTAACTGGACTGGTGACCACATGAGTCACGACCGAGTTGACTGGACTGGTGGTCACATGAGTCACGACTGATTTGACTGGACTGGTGGTCACATGAGTCACGATTAATTGAATGACTGGACTGGTGGTCACATGAGTCACGATTGATTTGACTGGACTGGTGGTCACATGAGTCACGATTGATTTGACTGGACTGGTGGTCATGTGAGTCAGGATTGATTTGACTGGACTGGTGGTCACATGAGTCACGATCGATTTGACTGGACTGGTGTTCACATGAGTCACGACCGATTTGACTGGACTGGTGGTCACATGAGTCACGACCGATTTGACTGGACTGGTGGTCACATGAGTCACGACCGATTTGACTGGACTGGTGGTCACATGAGTCACGACCGATTTGACTGGACTGGTGGTCACATGAGTCACGACCGATTTGACTGGACTGGTGGTCACATGAGTCACGACCGATTTGACTGGACTGGTGGTCACATGAGTCACGACCGATTTGACTGGACTGGTGGTCACATGAGTCACGACCGATTTGACTGGACTGGTGGTCACATGAGTCACGACCGATTTGACTGGACTGGTGGTCACATGAGTCACGACCGATTTGACTGGACTGGTGGTCACATGAGTCACGACCGATTTGACTGGACTGGTGGTCACATGAGTCACGACCGATTTGACTGGACTGGTGGTCACATGAGTCACGACCGATTTGACTGGACTGGTGGTCACATGAGTCACGACCGATTTGACTGGACTGGTGGTCACATGAGTCACGACCGATTTGACTGGACTGGTGGTCACATGAGTCACGACCGATTTGACTGGACTGGTGGTCACATGAGTCACGACCGATTTGACTGGACTGGTGGTCACATGAGTCACGACCGATTTGACTGGACTGGTGGTCACATGAGTCACGACCGATTTGACTGGACTGGTGGTCACATGAGTCACAACCGATTTGACTGGACTGGTGGTCACATGAGTCACGACTGATTTGACTGGACTGGTGGCCACGTGAGTCACGACTGATTTGAATCTGTGACCATGCATATTTCAAAAATTATGACTAAAATCATATCTCCGGCTGTTTTTTTCTCTTTTTAACTAATGAATCCTACTCATACCAACAGAGCGACTCAAGTTCCCTCTGACAGATGACATTAGATGATGGAATACAGAGTTGTATCCCTAAATCTCCGGCCCTGACACCTGTCCAAAGCACGGTTTTTATCCCTGTATTACCTGGTACAGGTATTCACTTGTAAACGTCTATAAATTTTGATCACAAATATAACATTCTTCTCCTGTCCTATTATACTTGATAAACAGGCTTTAACACACTGTTACTATAGGGAGATGACAGTCATACTTGGTATACAGCCTTTAACACACTGTTACTATTGGGAGATGACAGTCACACTTGGTATATAGCCTTTAATACACTGTTACTATTGGGAGAGGACAGTCATACTTGGTATACAGCCTTTAACACACTGTTACTATTGGGAGAGGACAGTCATACTTGGTATACAGCCTTTAACACACTGTTACTATTGGGAGATGACAGTCATACTTGGTATACAGCCTTTAACACACTGTTACTATTGGGAGATGACAGTCATACTTGGTATACAGCCTTTAACACACTGTTACTATTGGGAGATGACAGTCATACTTGGTATACAGCCTTTAACACACTGTTACTATTGGGAGATGACAGTCATACTTGGTATACAGCCTTTAACACACTGTTACTATTGGGAGATGACAGTCATACTTGGTATACAGCCTTTAACACACTGTTACTATTGGGAGATGACAGTCATACTTGGTATACAGCCTTTAACACACTGTTACTATTGGGAGATGACAGTCATACTTGGTATACAGCCTTTAACACACTGTTACTATTGGGAGATGACAGTCATACTTGGTATACAGCCTTTAACACACTGTTACTATTGGGAGATGACAGTCATACTTGGTATACAGCCTTTAACACACTGTTACTATTGGGAGATGACAGTCATACTTGGTATACAGCCTTTAACACACTGTTACTATTGGGAGATGACAGTCATACTTGGTATACAGCCTTTAACACACTGTTACTATTGGGAGATGACAGTCATACTTGGTATACAGCCTTTAACACACTGTTACTATTGGGAGATGACAGTCATACTTGGTATACAGCCTTTAACACACTGTTACTATTGGGAGATGACAGTCATACTTGGTATACAGCCTTTAACACACTGTTACTATTGGGAGATGACAGTCATACTTGGTATACAGCCTTTAACACACTGTTACTATTGGGAGATGACAGTCATACTTGGTATACAGCCTTTAACACACTGTTACTATAGGGAGATGACAGTCATACTTGGTATACAGCCTTTAACACACTGTTACTATAGGGAGATGACAGTCATACTTGGTATACAGCCTTTAACACACTGTTACTATAGGGAGATGACAGTCATACTTGGTATACAGCCTTTAACACACTGTTACTATAGGGAGATGACAGTCATACTTGGTATACAGCCTTTAACACACTGTTACTATAGGGAGATGACAGTCATACTTGGTATACAGCCTTTAACACACTGTTACTATAGGGAGATGACAGTCATACTTGGTATACAGCCTTTAACACACTGTTACTATAGGGAGATGACAGTCATACTTGGTATACAGCCTTTAACACACTGTTACTATAGGGAGATGACAGTCATACTTGGTATACAGCCTTTAACACACTGTTACTATAGGGAGATGACAGTCATACTTGGTATACAGCCTTTAACACACTGTTACTATAGGGAGATGACAGTCATACTTGGTATACAGCCTTTAACACACTGTTACTATAGGGAGATGACAGTCATACTTGGTATACAGCCTTTAACACACTGTTACTATAGGGAGATGACAGTCATACTTGGTATACAGCCTTTAACACACTGTTACTATAGGGAGATGACAGTCATACACGAGAATTATGATTGTTTTCACGCCTGTAACTGTCTGGATATGATTTGAGCCTTGATTATCTTAAGTACACGACTCCTTTGTAACTATATAAAGCTTACTTAGGTTTAAAACTATTTGGGGGAAATTCAAACCACTTATATTTCCATAATTTTAATTTTGAATAAATAACTGAAAATAAAACTGACTTAAAATTTAGCCTTCTGTATTATTTGTCATACCATATATGGAATAAGATTCATCAATCTGGTATAAATAATAAAGGCTAAATTTGTTTTGAACACAAACAGGAATTGAAAGCTGATTTTGTGAGCTTTTGAAAACGTCAATTTCTTTTATCAAGCAAAGAGAGAAAATGGCCGATGTATTGACACTCTAAACAACTCACTAAGCTATTGCATTAATAAAACCTGTTTTATCCGACAACCTGTGGGACACAATTAAGATACTGGTCAGATTAGACAGGTTCTCCCTACTAGTAGATTCCAGCAAGTGAATCACCTAACCCTTACTGGTCGACTCTGTACCGGTCGGTACTAACAAGGATCATCAGACTTCACACACAAACCTAACTTTGTGTACATCACAAATCGTACTCCAGCAATGGGCCATTGTTGGATTTCTTACGACCTGTCTCCACAAATTATCTGCCCTTTAAACTGATATCAAACCAGGTGCTTGGCCCTTCAGTGTAACAAAACCCACTGGCACACTTCACAGACCTACACAAGTTCAGCTAAGCCATCCAAATGTGTTTGCTGAAAAGATCGGGAGAAAAATGGTCTTCTTTGTCCAGTGGTAAATTATTAAAATAAATTCTAAGAGGCCTTTATATGGAGTTATCTATGGTCGTGAAGCTTTCACACAGGAGTCACCTATTGCCGCGACACAGAGTCAACACAAAACTTGACAGTGTCAACATTTATACGATCACCAACCCATTCACTTCTATATCACAATATTCTAGGGGACAATTTTGTCGTAGTTAAAAAAAACGGCAAACAGAGGTAAAACGGGTCATTCTTTTAAACAACAGGTAAAAATAAAAGTTCTTCACAAATGACCCCTGCCCTGATGAAATATGGAATGAATAAGGATCAAAGATCTCTTTTTATCGAATTTGTTTACGAAACAAATTTTTCTACCATTGTTAGAGGTCAAAAAGTGCATCAATGGGGAAAGATGAAAGGTAAGAGGCACTAAGACTGCAGTGTAAACGAGAGATAGGTACAGACAGGTATTTATTCATCGTATAACACAGGCACTGTATTATACAAAATGTCATCAAAAACTGCCCTCTTCGCCTACTTCTGCTAAAAATACCAGACCGGTTAAAAATGTAAAAGTTTGCAATTAATCAGATCCAGTAAGTGCCTCATTGCTTTCATTGTGAACAAATAAATTCCTAGATGAATAAAAGTTCAGAAGCCATCTGTACATTTGTCACCTTATCTTCTCCTTACTACCAGTCTCTGTCTTCTTAATTGTACTTTCAACCTCTAGATGATCTTGATCCCTCCTCCCTGACTCTGTTCTCAATCTTGCTCCCTCCACCATGACCCTATTCTCTATCTTGACCCCCTTCTCCCTGACCCTGTCTGCCTCTATCTTGACCCCTCCTCCCTGACCCTGTCCTCTATCTTGATCTCTCCTCCCTGACCCTGTCCTCTATCTTGACCCTCCTCCCTGACCCTGTCTGCCTCTATCTTGACCCCTCCTCACTGACCCTGTCCTCTGTCTTGATCCCTCCTCCCTGACCCTGTCCTCTATCTTGACCCCTTCCTCCCTGACCCTGTCCTCTATCTTGACCCCCTTCTCCCTGACCCTGTCTGCCTCTATCTTGACCCCTCCTCACTGACCCTGTCCTCTATCTTGACCTCTCCTCCCTGACCCTGTCCTCTATCGTGACCTCTCCTCCCTGTCCCTGTCCTCTATCTTGACCCTCCTCCCTGACCCTGTCTGGCTCTATCTTGACCCCTCCTCACTGACCCTGTCCTCTATCTTGACCTCTCCTCCCCGACCCTGTCCTCTATCTTGACCCTCCTCCCTGAACCTGTCTGCCTCTATCTTGACCCCTCCTCACTGACCCTGTCCTCTATCTTGACCTCTCCTCCCTGACCCTGTCCTCTATCGTGACCTCTCCTCCCTGTCCCTGTCCTCTATCTTGACCCTCCTCCCTGACCCTGTCTGCCTCTATCTGAATCCTCCTCTCCATTTCAGCCTCTATATTGACTACTACCTATCCCTCTCACGGACCGCACTTGTATAAAACATCTCAACTCCAAGTTTACCATAGACAATAAATTGCTTGAGATTTTCCTCCACTTTGAGATGTTTTATAGTGGTGGTCCTTAATGCTTCCCTCTGCCCCATTTTGGACCTTATAACCTGTTGTTTTCAATCTCAGAACCCTAACCTGTCCCCCCTGTACGGACAATTCCTGGCTATGCCAATACCATTTTTTAATTGTAGTAAGAGTACCACAGCCATTTTTTCTACCTCTCTGGGGTCTAATTGCACTTCCTGTCCCAGTCAACCTAAATGCCTCGACCATACACCCCAAACAACCCTCCCCTAAGTACTTCCTGTATACTGGCCCCATNCCCCACACACTATTATCTCCTACCAAAGTCTTACTATGCTTCCATCCCCCTCCTCAAACCACACCAGACTTCCCCTCTTTAATTTCACATCAATATTTCCTCTTTTTAATTACCCACAGTCGCCAACAAATGTTACTGTTAGTGTCGTCATGACCGCGACCAGTAACGACCTGACCTCTGACCCCACTAATGTCAGAACATGATGGAAGGCAGGCTATAGTGTAGTACTTTTTATAGGCTATATACTTCACCATAAAACACCTCGCTAACAAAGAGATTATCTGTGTATACATTAATCCTGATAATGCTGTGTTAATCCGCCTACCTACTCAGGACGTTATCTGTAACACGAGGGAAGTGCTGTAACATTCCAGCCTCCGGATCCTTATCTCAAACAAATACCCTATCACCACTGATGTATATTGTTCCACTTATCTGGAAAAACATGCAAAATCCACAAACAGTTAAACATTATATTCTCTTCACTGTCAAGTTATCTAAAGCCTCTTCACATCTCTCAAGTTGTTTCTGTGCAAATGGATTTGATTAAAATGTACCAATTTACCACAAAGAAGCATTGTTTTTATTGAAACCCAGTCAAAGGGTGTAATAAAAAGTGGTTACACAGTGCCATATACTACAGTCAAAGGGTGTAACACAAAGTGGTTACACTGAGCCATACACTACAGTCAAAGGGTGTAATAAAAGGTGGTTACACTGTGCCATACACTAAAGTCAAAGGGTCTAATAAAGAGGTTACACTATGCCATACACTACAGTCAAAGGGTGTAATAAAAGGTGGTTACACTGAGCCATACACTAAAGTCAAAGGGTGTAATACAAAGTGGTTACACTGTGCCATATACTACAGTCAAAGGGTGTAATAAAAGGTGGTTACACTGTGCCATACACTAAAGTCAAAGGGTCTAATAAAGTGGTTACACTATGCCATACACTACAGTCAAAGGGTGTAATAAAAAGTGGTTACACAGTGCCATACACTACAGTAAAAGGGTGTAATAAAACATGGTTACACGGTGCCATACACTACAGGCAAAGGGTGTAATAAAAAGTAGTTACACTGAGCCATACACTACAGTCAAAGGGTGTAATAAAAAGTGGTTACACTGTGCCATACACTACAGTCAAAGGGTGTAATAAAACATGGTTACACTATGCCATACACTACAGTCAAAAGGTGTAATAAAAAGTGGTTATACTGAGCCATACACTACAGTCAAAGGGTGTAATAAAAAGTGGTTGAACTGAGCCATACACTACAGTCAAAGGGTGTAATACAAAGTGGTTACACTGTGCCATACACTACAGTCAAAGGGTGTAATAAAAGGTGGTTACACTGTGCCATACATTACAGTCAAAGGGTGTAATAAAAGGTGGTTACACTGTGCCATACATTACAGTCAAAGGGTGTAATAAAAGGTGGTTTCACTGTGCCATACATTACAGTCAAAGGGTGTAATAAAAGGTGGTTTCACTGTGCCATACATTACAGTCAAAGGGTGTAATAAAAGGTGGTTTCACTGTGCCATACATTACAGTCAAAGGGTGTAATAAAAGGTGGTTACACTGTGCCATACATTACAGTCAAAGGGTGTAATAAAAGGTGGTTACACTGTGCCATACATTACAGTCAAAGGGTGTAATAAAAGGTGGTTACACTGAGCCATACACTACAGTCAAAGGGTGTAATAAAACATGGTTACACAGTGCCATACACTACAGTCAAAGGGTGTAATAAATAGTGGTTACACTGTGCCATACACTACAGTCAAAAGGTGTAATAAAAAGAGGTTATACTGAGCAATACACTACAGTCAAAGGGTGTAATAAAAAGTGGTTGAACTGAGCCATACAATACAGTCAAAGGGTGTAATACAAAGTGGTTACACTGAGGGGGGCACTACAGTCAAAGGGTATAATACAAAGTGGTTACACTGTGCCATACACTACAGTAAAAGGGTGTAATACAAAGTGGTTACACTGTGCCATACCCTACAGTCAAAGGGTTAATAAAAAGTGGTTACACTGTGCCATACACTACAGGCAAAGGGTGTAATAAAAAGTGGTTACACTGTGCCATACACTACAGTCCAAGAAAATATGTTGATAAAAAAAAAAGAGTCTAGTTCTCCAGTTTGTAAATTGAAATCCTGAGTTGTCTCCCCTTTTTATGATCTGCACATCCCAGAATTTCTCCTTTAGAATGAAATGTAGATCCTGGGTTGTACCCGATAAGGACTTCTCATCATATATGGACATTTGCCACCTAGGTTTTCTGTCCTTTGATTTATACTTTGGGCAGTCTCCTTTACATAAAGCTGTAAATCCTAGGTTATCTCCCTAATTGTGGCATTTACATCCTAGGTTGTCTGCCTTGTAATGACATATATACCTAGGGTTGTCTCCCTTACATAAAGCTGTAAATCCTAGGTTATCTCCCTTATTGTGACATTTACATCCTAGGTTGTCTGCTTTGTATTGAAGTATACCCTGGGTTGTCTCCCTTATATAAAGCTGTAAATCCTAGGTTATCTCCCTTGTTATTAGGTTTATACCCTTGGTGTCTCCCTTATTGTTACTTTTCCACCCCTGGTTGTCTCACTTACATAAAGCTGTAAATCCTAGGTTGTCTCCCTTATTGTCACTTTTCCACCCCTGGTTGTCTCCCTTATAAGCAGTGGGTGTTTCTGGATTGTGTATAAACTGTAGCCCCTAGGCAATCCTTTCTGACCTGCAGATCATTAGTTGGCTGCCCCTGTCTATTGCAGACATCCTTACCCATCCCTTTCTCCAGTCTCGCATCATTGCTATTGTTGGTGTAGACCTCTCTATCTTCTCATAAACTTGCCAAAGTTTTAGACATATTACATTATTAAAATCATCAGTCTTACCTAATACAATATCCAGATGAGAGATGGTGAAATTTAATAATATTGCAGACAATAAATGATAAGATATTTATGCACTGATGTGTATCTTTCAGTGTTTATTTATTTCTTTTTATATTTGAATTTGAATTCCAGAAAGTTATTTTTGAATAAAGATTTTTTGAATAAAGTTTTTTTTCTCTTAGTACTTCATATGCAGTGCTCCCTATGGCGTTTACATTTCATAGTATGATATTTGATAATTTTTCAAGATTTTGTACCCCCTAAAATCCTTTGTTTCATTGATCAGTTGGGTTCAACTTATTGTTGGGGAATAATTCGCTCTTGTTATTGCTAATTCATTAAATAAAATTTGTTTAATCATGAACTTAAAATTGCTAATTTTTAATTAGTAGTTTTGACTTAAGGGGATATGATACCTTCACATTTTTCCTTTTATTTTTCTGATATTTGTTTTAGAGTTAACTCCCTTAAACATCTTAAGTTAATGTTTTATCTAAAAATTCAGACTCTGTGTATCTTGCAAATGTGTCATCAATTTTTGTACACCATCAAAATTTGTCATCAGTTCTTGTGCACCATTAAAATGTGTCATTAATTCTTGTGTACCATTCAAATGTGTCATAAATGCTTGTGCACCATTAAAATGGGTCATCAATTCTTGCATACCCTTAAAATGCGACATCACAGAATCAGCAGTAAAAAAATATTATTTTATCCACCATTTTGACATTATATAAAGGTAGAAAGTAATTGTGAAAAAATAAGGATAGTGAAACGACAAATAAAATAACAGGTATATATCAAGATTTTACTATAAACTGCATAACAATTACCACACCTCAAATACTCCTTTGTGTGGGAGATAAAACCATTGGTAAGGTATCATAACTGTAACCCATTCACTCCTTAAGTCACATTTGAACCTTAACAAATCAAAGGCTGGCCAAGTCTAGTTTAAACATGTAGGGGTGAATGAGTTATCAGAACTGACAACATGCTAATTAAGGTTCTATGTATGCGCCCCCTTCTTGATTAAATACAGGATCATATATATATATATACTATGTCAACTTCCCCGTCCTCATGGAGAGTAATTCATTTACCTCAGAGAAAAATGAAAAAAAGAGACCATGTCATACATATCATGTTCTACATGTTGTACCCAGACACCATGTCCCTCCCAATCTATACTCCCCTACTTCTGTATCATACATCCTGTCTTCTCCAACCCAGACACCATGTCCCTCCCAATCTATACTCCCCTACTTCTGTATCATACATCCTGTCTTCTCCAACCCAGACACCATGTCCCTCCCAATCTATACTCCCCTACTTCTGTATCATACATCCTGTCTTCTCCAACCCAGACACCATGTCCCTCCCAATCTATACTCCCCTACTTCTGTATCATACATCCTGTCTTCTCCAACCCAGACACCATGTCCCTCCCAATCTATACTCCCCTACTTCTGTATCATACATCCTGTCTTCTCCAACCCAGACACCATGTCCCTCCCAATCTATACTCCCCTACTTCTGTATCATACATCCTGTCTTCTCCAACCCAGACACCATGTCCCTCCCAATCTATACTCCCCTACTTCTGTATCATACATCCTGTCTTCTCCAACCCAGACACCATGTCCCTCCCAATCTATACTCCCCTACTTCTGTATCATACATCCTGTCTTCTCCAACCCAGACACCATGTCCCTCCCAATCTATACTCCCCTACTTCTGTATCATACATCCTGTCTTCTCCAACCCAGACACCATGTCCCTCCCAATCTATACTCCCCTACTTCTGTATCATACATCCTGTCTTCTCCAACCCAGACACCATGTCCCTCCCAATCTATACTCCCCTACTTCTGTATCATACATCCTGTCTTCTCCAACCCAGACACCATGTCCCTCCCAATCTATACTCCCCTACTTCTGTATCATACATCCTGTCTTCTCCAACCCAGACACCATGTCCCTCCCAATCTATACTCCCCTACTTCTGTATCATACATCCTGTCTTCTCCAACCCAGACACCATGTCCCTCCCAATCTATACTCCCCTACTTCTGTATCATACATCCTGTCTTCTCCAACCCAGACACCATGTCCCTCCCAATCTATACTCCCCTACTTCTGTATCATACATCCTGTCTTCTCCAACCCAGACACCATGTCCCTCCCAATCTATACTCCCCTACTTCTGTATCATACATCCTGTCTTCTCCAACCCAGACACCATGTCCCTCCCAATCTATACTCCCCTACTTCTGTATCATACATCCTGTCTTCTCCAACCCAGACACCATGTCCCTCCCAATCTATACTCCCCTACTTCTGTATCATACATCCTGTCTTCTCCAACCCAGACACCATGTCCCTCCCAATCTATACTCCCCTACTTCTGTATCATACATCCTGTCTTCTCCAACCCAGACACCATGTCCCTCCCAATCTATACTCCCCTACTTCTGTATCATACATCCTGTCTTCTCCAACCCAGACACCATGTCCCTCCCAATCTATACTCCCCTACTTCTGTATCATACATCCTGTCTTCTCCAACCCAGACACCATGTCCCTCCCAATCTATACTCCCCTACTTCTGTATCATACATCCTGTCTTCTCCAACCCAGACACCATGTCCCTCCCAATCTATACTCCCCTACTTCTGTATCATACATCCTGTCTTCTCCAACCCAGACACCATGTCCCTCCCAATCTATACTCCCCTACTTCTGTATCATACATCCTGTCTTCTCCAACCCAGACACCATGTCCCTCCCAATCTATACTCCCCTACTTCTGTATCATACATCCTGTCTTCTCCAACCCAGACACCATGTCCCTCCCAATCTATACTCCCCTACTTCTGTATCATACATCCTGTCTTCTCCAACCCAGACACCATGTCCCTCCCAATCTATACTCCCCTACTTCTGTATCATACATCCTGTCTTCTCCAACCCAGACACCATGTCCCTCCCAATCTATACTCCCCTACTTCTGTATCATACATCCTGTCTTCTCCAACCCAGACACCATGTCCCTCCCAATCTATACTCCCCTACTTCTGTATCATACATCCTGTCTTCTCCAACCCAGACACCATGTCCCTCCCAATCTATACTCCCCTACTTCTGTATCATACATCCTGTCTTCTCCAACCCAGACACCATGTCCCTCCCAATCTATACTCCCCTACTTCTGTATCATACATCCTGTCTTCTCCAACCCAGACACCATGTCCCTCCCAATCTATACTCCCCTACTTCTGTATCATACATCCTGTCTTCTCCAACCCAGACACCATGTCCCTCCCAATCTATACTCCCCTACTTCTGTATCATACATCCTGTCTTCTCCAACCCAGACACCATGTCCCTCCCAATCTATACTCCCCTACTTCTGTATCATACATCCTGTCTTCTCCAACCCAGACACCATGTCCCTCCCAATCTATACTCCCCTACTTCTGTATCATACATCCTGTCTTCTCCAACCCAGACACCATATAATTTGTACTTTCTCTTCTGTTCTTGTTTCACAGCCTTTCTTTTATCAGTTAAGTTCAAAAAGTAAATTAATATCATCTGGGTGAAGCTGTTTAAATAAAACTCCAATAAGCATCCTCCAAACTTGTCACCTAGTAGCTACATACAAACTCCAATTAGCATCCTCCAAACTTGTCACCTAGTAGCTACGTACAAAATCCAATTAGCATCCTCCAAACTTGTCACCTAGCAGCTACGTACAAACTCCAATTAGCATCCTCAAAACTTGTCACCTAGTAGCTACATAGAAACTCCAATTAGCATCCTCCAAACTTGTCACCTAGTAGCTACGTACAAAATCCAATTAGCATCCTCCAAACTTGTCACCTAGCAGCTACGTACAAACTCCAATTAGCATCCTACAAACTTGTCACCTAGCAGCTACGTACAAACTCCAATTAGCATCCTCAAAACTTGTCACCTAGTAGCTACATACAAACTCCAATTAGCATCCTCCAAACTTGTCACCTAGTAGTTATGTATAAACTCCAATTAGCATCCTCCAAACTTGTCACCTAGCAGCTACGTACAAACTCCAATTAGCATCCTCAAAACTTGTCACCTAGCAGCTACGTACAAACTCCAATTAGCATCCTCAAAACTTGTCACCTAGCAGCTACGTACAAACTCCAATTAGCATCCTCAAAACTTGTCACCTAGCAGCTACGTACAAACTCCAATTAGCATCCTCTAAACTTGTCACCTAGTAGCTACGTACAAACTCCAATTAGCATCCTCCAAACTTGTCACCTATAGTAGCTACGTAAGTTCAGCACACAAGGAATCAGCCACAGGGTTTTATCTTGTACTTTATTCATCTTATTTATCATCATTCCTATCGTATCATCGTATTCTACCTTATACCCCTCCCAGGTATCTGACACATTTCTACCTCAGCCTCCTTAGAGTCCAGGGGCCACAGTGGCCAAATGGTTTAGGCGTCTGACACTCTGCTACCACTAGCTCTCTACCACTGGGTCGGGGGTTAGAGACCTACATGGGGTAGTCGCCAGGTACACAAACAAACCTGGCCCGTCCTTAAGATCATAGCTGTTAATGGGACGTAAAACACAAACAAACCTGGCCCGTCCTTAAAGATCATAGCTGTAAATAGTACGTAAAACACAAAACAAACAAAAAATAAAACACCATCAGAGCCTATCTTCCTTGCAACTACATCAACCATAGACCGCCTTCCTACATTTGTCCCAGACTTAAAAGAAATAAACCCCCTCCAACCATCAATCTTCCCTTTTGACCCCCTAACCCTTCCTAGGCCCCTTTGCCTGCCCCCTCTGTCCTACAACTGGAAACCGTCTGTGAATCCTTTTGACCTGCTCCAGTGAAAAACTTATCACAAACTCTCAAAAACTGATAAAAATTTCAATATATGACACATAAATAATGCTCTAATTTCATTTCTGTACGTTTAGCCCAGCGCTGGGTGTCTATCACACATTCCAAGTTAATTGACATTTTTCCGTGTGATAAATCTCCAGGTACACCAATACTTATGTCTTGGTATGTATGTGACACAAACTATAACATTTACCTCAGTCCTAACACCTAACTCTTGTTCTGAAAATATTTTTCAATTCTATTTTCAAGGTTTAAACAGTTATTTCATACCTGAATTTATTACATCATGAACAGATTGCATGAGAAAGTTACAAGAGGCTAAAATTGTACAGAATAGTAATATTCTTGCACCTTGTTGAACTTTATGCTTTATTGGATAAAAGGTCATTTATCCAGTACCTGTGTATTATAGGACACTCCCATTTGTTTTCCAGAGAAATCCTCAGTTTACCTGAGGCGGAATAATCAACTCATGCCAGGCAAGGGGCTGTTACCAACAAAATGGTCGTGTTGCTTGTGACAAAAGAAGAGGGCTGGGAACGGTGTTCTAGTTCAGGTGAACACTTCAGACGAACAAATACAAAATCAATCTGGACAAAAAACTCATAAAATCCTACTTTATCAAAACCAGCTTCGACAGAATATTTAAGCTTGTGTCACGGGGAGAATCAATGTGATTCTGCTCCCTGTCTCCATGTTGACCCTCGGCCCTTCGTTGTTTAGTCCAACATCAAAGCCACAGAAACAGCGTACTTGGAGTGAGGCTGCCAGTTTCCATGGAAACAAATGGCAATTTGCGCTGACTTATGGTTGACAGGTGTTGGTGGATGGGGAGAGGGATGTTCCTACTGTTGCTATATGTTTCACCAAACAGCCGGTTTATCCATTTCTATGATAAAGTTTCAAATGTGCAGAAAAACGTCAGACATGGCAGGACCGGGCAATCACTCTCCCCGGGCTGGAAGATGGCCGCCATTCTCTTACTGCTCCACAAAGTCATTACTTCACAGATGGAAAATACATTTGTAACAACCTCTAGTTCAAGTCAAATCACAGAGCCTTCAGACATGAAGGGTGGGGAACTGGGGTAGGGGGACAACAGAGTGGGGGAAGGGATGGTAAATGTGAGGGACAGGGGACAACATAGTGGGGGAAGGGATGGTAAATGTGAGGGACAGGGGACAACAGAGTGGGGGAAGGGATGGTAAATGTGAGGGACAGGGGACAACAGAGTGGGGGAAGGGATGGTAAATGTGAGGGACAGGGGACAACAGAGTGGGGGAAGGGATGGTAAATGTGAGGGACAGGGGACAACAGAGTGGGGGAAGGGATGGTAAATGTGAGGGACAGGGGACAACAGAGTGGGGGAAGGGATGGTAAATGTGAGGGACAGGGGACAACAGAGTGGGGGAAGGGATGGTAAATGTGAGGGACAGGGGACAACAGAGT
>NW_018480018.1:79349-115550 GCF_002113885.1 Mizuhopecten yessoensis | reverse complement strand
GTAGGGGGGGGGGGGGGGAAATGGGGCTAGGCTGGGCAACAGGAACAAATAGGTTTGGATATGGGGCAGGAAATATAGGGACACACTTTACCAATTTTGTTTTATAGGGAGGGAGGGAAGGGGCTGATACGAATATAGTGACATGATATTGCTGTACCGAAATGTTACAATCTTTAACTGTATAAAGCTAAATTTTCATTTCAAAAGTACAGGTAATTATAAAATTAGACATTAGGGACATTAATGTCCAATCACCATGGTAACTAGGTGTACAGTTTGTCTTTGTGGTACAGAAAGCGGACTTGGTAAATGTCCAGTTTTCATTCTAGAGATACGTTCTTTTATATCAGGGAATATATAAAGATTATCCTAGCTATCTCTAAAGCCAAGCTAAGTGATGGGCTATTGAGAGCTGAATTTCAATAATCCTTATATGTACTGTAAGGTCTAACTGGAGTATGGAATAACCTCCTCAATAATCCTTATATGTACTGTAAGGTCTAACTGGAGTATGGTATAACCTCCTCAATAATCCTTCTATGTACTGTAAGGTCTAACTGGAGTATGGAATAACCTCCTCAATAATCCTTATATGTACTGTAAGGTCTAACTGGAGTATGGAATAACCTCCTCAATAATCCTTATATGTACTGTAAGGTCTAACTGGAGTATGGAATAACCTCCTCAATAATCCTTATATGTACTGTAAGGTCTAACTGGAGTATGGAATAACCTCCTCAATAATCCTTATATGTACTGTAAGGTCTAACTGGAGTATGGAATAACCTCCTCAATAATCCTTATATGTACTGTAAGGTCTAACTGGAGTATGGAATAACCTCCTCAATAATCCTTATATGTACTGTAAGGTCTAACTGGAGTATGGAATAACCTCCTCAATAATCCTTATATGTACTGTAAGGTCTAACTGGAGTATGGAATAACCTCCTCAATAATCCTTATATGTACTGTAAGGTCTAACTGGAGTATGGAATAACCTCCTCAATAATCCTTATATGTACTGTAAGGTCTAACTGGAGTATGGAATAACCTCCTCAATAATCCTTATATGTACTGTAAGGTCTAACTGGAGTATGGTATAACCTTCTCAATAATCCTTATATGTCACACTGTAAGGTCTTACTGGAGTATGGAATAACCTTCTCAATAATCCTTATATGTACTGTAAGGTCTAACTGGAGTATGGAATAACCTCCGGACTCCAGTTCATAGATTCCAGTCACTGTAGATCTTGATTCAGTTTATTAGCAGTCAAATATAATATCAATTTGACAAAAGAGATTGAAAAAAATACTTACATGATTTCTAGTACATCTATTGTCTATCAAATCTTCCTCCAGATTCTGAAAAAGATAAATTAAAAAAAAGATGGTCACAAAAAAGTCGGAGTTAAGTCATTAAATGGTATCCAACAAAACAAGTTTCTTTGTATAAAGTTTCTAGAACAATGTAGATATATTATCACACCTTGTAATTGTAATCAACTGATCCATTCACTTGTAATTGGATTAGTTCATTCTGTATGAGGGTAATTTTGTTGGGACAGTTTACCCATGTTCCAGATTATAAAGGGTTTGGTTAGACAAGATTAGCTGTTAACCCAAATTTAATCCACACATCTATTTTTTTTTTTTCCTGGAGTTCACTTGTATCTTGGTGGGGATATTAGCCTTGAGGCTGTACACAGGCCAAGGGAGGTAACTTGTACAGGTAGCAGTGTGTCGGACCGAGTTTCTCAAAGCGTGCCTCCGGCTAACAGTGAAGTGTTATATGGTTCTGACAGATATTAACAACTGGTGTAAACTTCTCAATGAAAACACTTGTAGAATTTGAGGCGATCTACAATCTATGATAAATACAAATATACGCTGCAAGGGAATGAGCCAATGGCCAGCCTGCCAGGCAATCCAGGGAACTGAGAAGGCACTGCCCAGCAATAGATAGTATATCAGAGTCAGTGTGCTGTGAGGGAGGCATGTTTATCTATAGGGGGAAACATTTACATATAAAATATTTATGTTCATACAAAATGAATGCACAGCATGTTTATTCTTTGTGCTATGATGCTATGAAAAGAGACAGTTTCCTAAGATTTTCTTTGTTGTACATCTACAGTGCAGTGGTGGATCCAGAGACCTATTTGGGGGTGTTTCCATGTGGGGAAAAATTGAGGAAAATGGTGAAAATACATGATTTTTAAAGAAAATTCTCAGGGTGGGGTGGGGGTGGGGGGTTCCTGAAGCCCAAAAAAAACCTCTGGATCCGCCACTGCAGTGTGCAGGAACTCGCCACTCGAGTACATTTTACTTTTGTTTTAAATGTTTTATAGCAGAACTTTTGATTTTATTTAGACATAATTTTACATTTTGTCGATATCCTGGTGTTGTTCAGCAGCTCTACATTAATATATTTGTATGCTATATACCTCAGACACGGCTGGAGCCACAGACTGAGATACTACGTCTTTAAATCATGTCGTAGTATAAACAGCTGAACAGGGTCGCCAGTATAGCTAGTGTAGCTAGTGTAGCCAGTATAGCTAGTGTAGCTATAATCACAGGGAGGAGCAGGACCTGCTACAAAGTTTGTAAGTCCAAACAATTCAATTTTTAATTAAAAAAAATGATCATATTTTTGGATTAGCTATTCTCCGTACAGCGACACAAAACAGGTCACAGACAGTGTACAGCAAGCACAAGTAACTTAGCTGAAGATTTTATTATTGACATTATTTATTTTTTAAAGATTTTGTACCAGGTATATTATTTTTATACAAGTTTTGGGGTTATGCAGGTTTAAATTATTAAGGCTAGGAACACTCAAGTATTTAACCCATTCACCCCTAAAGCCAAATTTGAACCTTACCAATCAAAGACTGGGAAATTAAGTCCAGTTTTAATATATATGGGCGAAGGAGTTAACCTTAGTCCACCTGTTCCAATACATACTGATTTATAACTTGTACAATAAGAACGCACAGCTGACTGGAAACATTGTAATATGTCACAGAACGCTACCAGTGTTCATCCAGTAATAAACATAAAACATTAAAATGTCATATTGGACAGGTTTCCATATTATAAAGGTTTCTGCATTAGACAGGCTTCTGTACATGTTAAATTATCCTCTGTGAACAGGAACGTTCACTACTGCACATTGATGATAGATTGATGGGGAGGTAGATAAACATATAAAACAATAAAGTGTTGTATTAGACAGGTTTCTGTATTAAACAGACTACAGATTAAATTATCCTCTAAGGAACAGGCTGGCTAGCCACTGTACATTGATGATAGATTGATGGGAAGGCAGCCATGCCAGTGTGAGAAGTCGTCTCCTGGTGTCAGTGAGATGGATGAAACTCTGTGTTGTAACTAAACCACATCCTGGGATCAGATTTCTCTAAAAACAGTGTTAAAGCTAGCACCCATTGGACACCAGCTCAGCTGTATAGGTTTACCATACCAGTGCTGCCCCCTGGTGGCTGGTGATGGATCAGACAGGGGTGTCAAATCCCCCACCTCATTTGTCAAACCTGTCAGTGGTTAACAGTACACCAGCTACAGGTAAAAAGGGCCCGTCTCTGTATACAAGTTGTACATGTTTATAAAAGTAAACAGGTAAAACAGGCCCGTCTCTTTATACAAGTTATACATGTTTATAAAAGTAAACAGGTAAAACAGGCCCGTCTCTTTATACAAGTTATACATGTTTATAAAAGTAAACAGGTAAAAAGGGCCCGACTCTGTATACAAGTTGTACATGTTTATAAAAGTCAACAGGTAAAAAGGGCCCGTCTCTGTATACAAGTTGTACATGTATATGAAAATAAACAGGTAAAAAGGGCCCGGCGTCTCTGTATACAAGTTGTACATGTATATAAAAGTAAACAGGTAAAACGGGCCTGTCTCTGTATACAAGTTGTACATGTTTATAAAAGTAAACAGGTAAAACAGGCCCGTCTCTTTATACAAGTTATACATGTTTATAAAAGTAAACAGGTAAAAAGGGCCCGACTCTGTATACAAGTTGTACATGTTTATAAAAGTAAACAGGTAAAACAGGCCCGTCTCTTTATACAAGTTATACATGTTTATAAAAGTAAACAGGTAAAACAGGCCCGTCTCTTTATACAAGTTATACATGTTTATAAAAGTAAACAGGTAAAAAGGGCCTGTCTCTGTATACAAGTTGTACATGTTGATAAAAGTAAACAGGTAAAACGGGCCTGTCGCTGTATACAAGTTATACATGTTTATAAAAGTAACCAGGTAAAAAGGGCCTGTCTCTGTATACAAGTTGTACATGTTGATAAAAGTAAACAGGTAAAACGGGCCTGTCGCTGTATACAAGTTATACATGTTTATAAAAGTAAACAGGTAAAACGGGCCTGTCTCTGTATACAAGTTGTACATGTTTATAAAAGTAAACATGTAAAAAGGGCCCGTCTCTGTATACAAGTGGTACATGTTTATAAAAGTAAACAGGTAAAAAGGGCCTGTCTCTGTATACAAGTTGTACATGTTTATAAAAGTAAACAGGTAAAACAGGCCCGTCTCTTTATACAAGTTATACATGTTTATAAAAGTAAACAGGTAAAAAGGGCCTGTCTCTGTATACAAGTTGTACATGTTTATAAAAGTAAACATGTAAAAAGGGCCCGTCTCTGTATACAAGTGGTACATGTTTATAAAAGTAAACAGGTAAAAAGGGCCCGACTCTGTATACAAGTTGTACATGTTTATAAAAGTAAACAGGTAAAAAGGGCCCGACTCTGTATACAAGTTGTACATGTTTATAAAAGTCAACAGGTAAAAAGGGCCCGTCTCTGTATACAAGTTGTACATGTATATGAAAATAAACAGGTAAAAAGGCCCCGGCGTCTCTGTATACAAGTTGTACATGTTTATACAAGTAAACAGGTAAAAAGGGCCTGTATTCTTACAATATCATCAGGCATAAAGGGCTTGTCACACTACACCAACAATGGGTATAAAGGGCCTGCCACAGTGCATCAACAAGAGGTATAAAGGGCCTGCCACACTACACTAATGCTAGGTATACCAATAATAGGTATAAGGGCCTGCCATACTACACCATCAACAAGAGGTATAAGGGGCCTGCCACACTACCCTAATGCTAGGTATACCAATAATAGGAATAAGGACCTGCCATACTACACCAATGCTATGGCAGAAAAGAATACTTCCAAAAATGCATTCCTAATCACAATGATGTTACCTTAGATACCAATTATTTGACTTCAATATTATCTACAAACAACTCCCAATTTATACTGAACTCTTGCTTATTCATTAAACAGTCTCTAGAACTGAGGAGTGGGCTTGCTGACAGTATAAGGTATGGACTTTGCAGCTAAAAATGTTTAAATCAAATTTTCTATTTGAAGCTATGTTAATTTTGTTTATGTTAATGTATATTAGAAGTATAAGCAATCACTTTGCGACTTTTCCACATATACATGTCTATGTATATATATTTCACTGTGTTTTTCTATTTTGCCTTCAAACTACTTTGTAGTTACAAATGTGCAAATAAAATTTTGAATTTGAACTTGTATAAAAGGACATACCACACTACACCAATAATAGGTATAAGGGCTCGCCACAAAACACCAATGCTAGGTACAGCACATCAGTAAAGGCTAGATAGGGCCTGCCTAGGTTTACAGCACATCAGTAAAGGCTAGATAGGGCCTGCCTAGGGTTACAGCACATCAGTAAAGGCTAGATAGGGCCTGGCTAGGTTTACCGCACATCAGTAAAGGCTAGATAGGGCCTGCCTAGGGTTACAGCACATCAGTAAAGGCTAGATAGGGCCTGCCTAGGGTTACAGCACATCAGTAAAGGCTAGATAGGGCCTGCCTAGGTTTACCAGCAATGGTTATAAGGGATGAGCTACAGTACTAGAATATGAAGGCATAAGGGGTCTGCTAAATAAAACAAATAGACATAAAAGGCGTGTTCTACTGTACACAGATATGTAGTATAGACATAAAAGGCCTGTTCTACTGTACACAGATATGTAGTATAGAAGTCCGCAAGGTATATATGGTACGTTAATGACTTACTACACTTAAGTAATAGAAACCACAAAATCAGTTTTAATGTCCAGAGTAAGGAGCTAGAACTTTAGAGAAGATAGACAAATGATATTTACCAGAAGCTCCAGATCCTGTAGACAGTGAGGATAGTGTCCAATATCCCATAAACGTTTCAGTCTAAACAAGTGTTCTCTTTTTAATTACGTATTTTAATATCATACAATATAAACGGAAAGTGTTTCCTCTATGCCTAACCATTTGTTTACAGTACCTCCTTTGTGTTAGCAGCATTCAATATAAATCTTAATTTCTTCAAATCAGGAAAAAAGCATAATGGAAATAAATACGCTTGTTTAAAAACTGTTATAAACATGGCAAACACAACAAAAAATTCTCAAATTCTCTTTAAAAAACTATTTCTTAAAATATTCCATGCATACAAGGTAGAATCAAACTGACTTTTTCATTCATGACTGGATTCTTGCATTTATTCTCCATTGAGATCCTATTACAATCAATCACAGAACGTACCCATACAAATGGGTCCCAGAAAATGCTTATTTAATGGGCTTTTCTCTATAGGGGTTTGTTTACAACAAAGGTTGACAAGCAGGAGAGTTCCACCAGGGGAGATGACCCCTGTCGGTACAAGTTACTTTAATGATAGCCTACACACACGGGTTGTACAGGTATCTAAAACACACCTATGGTAAATATACAGGTATCTAAAACAAACCTACGGTAAATATACATAAGTTGTGTTAATGATAGCTACACAGACGGGTTGTACAGGTAACTAAAACACACCAACGGTAAATATACATAAGATATGTTAATGATAGCCTATACACACGGGTTGTACAGGTAACTAAAACACACCAACGGTAAATATACATAAGATATGTTAATGATAGCTACACACACGGGTTGTGCAGGTATCTAAAACACTCCTACGGTAAATATACAGGAATCTAAAACACACCTACGGTAAATATACATAAGTTATGTTAATGATAGCTACACACACGGGTTGTACAGGTATCTAAAACACACCTATGGTAAATATACAGGTATCTAAAACACACCTACGGTAAATATACATACCGTAAAAACCCATGTAATTTGCGCACTTTTTTTTCAGAAATTTAATACCCAAAGTGGGGGGTGCGTAAAATACACAGGTATAGAAAATTTCAAGTTTTTTTCAGGAAAAGGTCGACGATTCTGGGAGATCGCCATCTTGGATTATTTCCCTTGGTACACGGAACTCTAAGACAAATGACGGTCAACAAATTTATTTATGTCAAACATTAATAAAAGATACATAATGTGTTGTTATGTGAGTTTATGTGAAAAGTATTAGTAAATAGGTAACCGTTAACAAAAAAGTGTAGCCAAATTCCTATGCCAGAGAATCACCGATCAACTTACGACATTACGTTTCGACATCTCGGTGCGTTTCCCCATACTATTACGAAAATGTAGTTGTTCAATTTAAGCTCCGTTCCATGTAAGTTCTGTAAGTTTTTTTCAAATCGCCTATGCGTAAACGTATAGCATGTTTTTTTTACGGCTCACTTTCATGTTGATCTCGCGTCTAACATTACGTAAACACGTGATTGATAATAACCTCGTGAATTATTTCAATATTTATTAAATGAAGCATCGTAAAAATAGTCTGCGTTAACTATTTTTTTCCTTGGAGTAGATTTGAAGAGGATGTATTGATTGTCCACGCTTCTAGTATAAACATATTTTTTATAATCCCTTATCAGTCAAATCAGTCTGTAGTTATGACAATGCAGTAGGGCTTCGTAATTCACGCCACGTGTTGGCGAGTGAAAAAAACAACAACACGGTCCGTCGATCGCGACTGCAAATCATTTCAATTAGTAGAGCTATTGTTAACGGGTAATCACAGAGATAGTGTTAGCTCATTACTGCATTGTAATTTGTAAAAAAATATCGCCAAACCACGGACTTAGATAATCTAATTCCGTGGCCAAACTGAACTGTGACATGACCTGGTTTGAAGTGACGTAACCCAAGCCGCCATGATGAGCCCTTCTCACTGATCGTAATTATGATCAATAAAAGGTATCTAATTATGTCTTTCACCAGGAGATATGCACCAGCGGTTACTAAACATCGAATTACTTATTAATTGATATGTTTTTGTAAGCAAGTAAATGTTTTATGTAAAATATTGCTAAAATGAATTGATGTATGCCGATATGCGCACACGTGTGTGTCATGTGTGATCAGATAATTTAAAGAAAACAAGCAACAAAATACACATTTTACGTAGTTTCTTCTTGGTTTTAAATATCATTTTACATCAATGAAAAAAAAATCATAGAAATATACTTTTAAAAAAAAATATTCAGAGATCGATGTTCGGAGCATGAACATCGTTTTTTTCCCAGATTTTTTGGGTGCGCAAAATATTCGAGTAGAAGCTTTTTTCCCGATTTTCAGCCTCAAAAAGTACCTGCGCAAATTACACAGGTGCGCAAATTACATGGGTTTTTACGGTAAGTTATGTTAATGATAGCCTTCACACACGGGTTGTACAGGTATCTAAAACACACCTACGGTAAATATACATAAGTTATGTTAAGGATAGCCTACACACACGGGTTGTACAGGTATCTAAAACAAACCTACGGTAAATATACATAAGTTATGTTAATGATAGCCTACACACAGGGGTTATACAGGTATCTCAAACACACCTACGGTAAATATACATAAGTTATGTTAATGATAGCCTACACACACGGTAAATATACAGGTATCTAAAACACACCTACGGTAAATATACATAAGTTACTTTCATATTTTTTTAAAAGAAGTTATTTTAAAAGTTTAAAGTATTTTTAGATTTTTAAATACCGTATTTGCCATTATAAGTGCTTCTTATAACGCATATACAATGCACACATTGAATTGCATATAATCCCCCCCTCCCCCATCCTGGGAGGATTAAAACTATAGACCCTCCCAGACCTGGCCAGGCCCAATATAGACCCTCCCAGACCTGGCCAGGCCCAATATAGACCCTTCCAGACCTGACCAGGCCCAATATAGACCATCCCAGACCTGGCCAGTCCCAATATAGACCCTCCCAGACCTGACCAGTCCCAATATAGACCATCCCAGACCTGGCCAGGCCCAATATAGCCCCTCCCAGACCTGACCAGGCCCAATATAGACCATCCCAGACCTGACCAGGCCCAATATAGACCCTCCCAGACCTGACTATAGGCCCAATATAGACCCTCCCAGACCTGGCCAGGCCCAATATAGACCCTCCCAGACCTGGCCAGTCCCAATATAGACCCTCCCAGACCTGACCCGGCCCAATATAGACCCTACCAGACCTGACCAGGCCCAATATAGACCATCCCAGACCTGGCCAGGCCCAATATAGCCCCCCCCAGACCTGACCAGGCCCAATATAGACCATCACAGACCTGGCCACCAGACCTGGCCAGGCCCAATATAGACCCTTGCAGACCTGGCCAGGCCCAATATAGACCCTCCCAGACCTGACCAGGCCCAATCAATAATTAATAGTACTTACACTTTAAAGCAGAGATTTATGTCTGGTGATCATGGCTGGACTTTGCTATGAAGTGGTAAGTGTTTTATTTCCAACCTTCCAGCCACACGGGAATGTTTGATGTGCCCTTCCATGATAACAAGTAGTTTAAGTAGGACTAGTTTTTCTATCATTACTCACATATTGATATCCTAACAAAGGCCCCCTTCAAAGCCAATATTTTTAAGCATCTTGAATGCTGATTAACCCTTTCACCCCTATATAACTTCAGTAGACTCTTTCAGGCATTGATCACGATGAATCTATTATGGTCTATAGTGGCGAAAGGGTTAAAGAGAATACAGTAGTCTGCTGTATGTGATCATGTTAGTTTTGTCCTCAGCTGTCAAATTATCATGTAATTATAAATATACAACTGAATCAAATTAATAATCACATGATTATAACATAATGCCAATAGTCCTATATAATGTTGAGATAGTCTTATTACTGCGAAAAATAGTCTTATGACCTTGAGAATAGTCTTATTACTGCGGAAATAGTCTTATGACCTTGAGAATAGTCTTATTACCATGGAAATAGTCTTATTTCCATGATAATAGTCTTATTACCATGGAAATAAGATAATAGTCTTATTACCATGGAAATGGTCTTGTTACCAAGGAAATAATCTTATTACCATGGAAATAGTCTTATTTCCATGATAAGTCTTATTACCATGGAAATAATCTTATTACTGAAGAAATAGTTTTGTTACCATGGAAATAATATTATCACCATGGAAATAATCTTTTCACCATGGAAATAGTCTTATTTCAATGAGAATAGTATTATTACCATGGAAATAATCTTATTACTGAAGAAATAGTCTTGTTCCCAAGGAAATAATATTATCACCATGGAAATAGTCTTATTACCGTGGAAATAGTCTTGTTACCACGGAAATAGTCTACTTACCGAGGAAATAATCCTATAACCATGGAAATAATCTTTTTACCGAGGTAGTAGTCTTATAACCATGGAAATAGTCTTGTAACCAGGGAAAAAGTTGTGTTACCATGGAAATAGTCTTATTTATGTACCTATTGTGTCATTGACACAAAGTTTCCACAGGGTTGTGTGAAATGACACGAACCAGTCAAATTATTAGTTATTCTTCTATATTCCTATACCATTCTGATTGGTAAAAATATTGTGGCGCTATGATTTTTTTTACAAAACTGGGAAAATATGAATTTTTTCATAGAACACAAGGTTTTGTCAACAACTAAAATGAAAATTATCTGCTTAAGATGAAATCACTCATGACATTTTAAAGAATTTTTTGCTTCTTATTTATGTTTTTATTGAAGGAAATAACTTTTTCATATCCAACTATATAATATAACACATATCATTTGACACCAACAAGTTAAACAAAATTCATTATTTTATTCTCTTCCAAAATAAACACAATCTACAGTGATTTAAAGACTTGGTCTAGCTGTGACTATCACCACACCAGATTCCATTCTGAGGGGGCCAGGTTCCAGGACCATTAGGAGAGAACACACATATATAACTTATGAGAGCATGTTGACATTTACCGTACTAGCAGGTATGATTCACACTGATCTTTCATGTGGTAATGGCCATATTTTTCTTCTTTCTTTCATTTTTTCATTTTCTTTCTGACTGCCATTTCTTGTTCACAGCTGTGAATAATTACGTCTCTTTAAACTCTACTATCATTCGGCAGAAGACATTTTTCTTTCTATTTTAATGTTTTCTGTTCGGTTTTATTTATGACTTTCTGGGCTGTCCCCATAATAGTCTGTGTGTCTCGGTGAATGTGTGCATTGTATATGGAAATAATCGGGATATAATCCCAGAAACACATCTAGGGGCTGTACTCCGACAATGTTCATCACCTGTACTTAGTACAAATACCCACCCACAGTCCTTATCATTGGGGTAAGTGTCTAATACGGTTATCACTTTTTTCATGATAGAAATTCGGCCTTTCCTCCAGTCATCTTTTCTTAAGTAATTGCAGATATTTGAAAAATATATAAATAAATATTACAAACTTGCAACTTTACATATTTTATACAAAAACAGTTCACTAATAAACATCACTGTGAATACTGTCCAAATCTAGGGGACGTTGACCTTATTGTTGACCTTGACCTTTTGAACAATGTCTATCTAAGCTGTAACTTCTGACCCCAATGACCCCCATCAAATTTATAAAGTTCTGATATTGTTGATCTTTTGAATGACCTCTATCTCAGATCTAGTTCTGACCTATGACCTTTCATCCCAGTATACAAGATACAAGAAACTTTATTTAACTCATTCACCTCTGAAATTTCATAATCAACTATTCCAACCTTTGAATTGAAAGAGTTCAAATGGGTCTTCAGGGGTGAATGAGTTAAAGTTGCACACATGTAAAACAAAGAACATTAGCTATTGCGACAAACATATGTAAAATAACAATAACATGTTATTTACAAGTATAGGGAGATAATCACATATATTGATAAAAAGCAGTAATAATTATCACAGAAAAAAAAGTATCATATCCCCGGTTTCTGAGTGATTTGGAAGGATTCCTGTGGTGTCCTTTCAGGCACAGTTCTACCAATCTGACACCATGGGCTAATAAAATTAACGTCAGGGCTTGTATTTTTTTTCTTCAACAATTGTCTGTGGGCAAGTTCTAAAATATGAAATTGCATGTTCACCCCTAACTTTCATGAGCTATAAAGAAACTGACGTTCCGTCCCTTCACCTGGTGAAGCTTGCCCTGTAAGTGTCAGTAGACGTTTTATTAAGAAGAACCTAGAGTGACTGCACCAAACAAACCTGTCACACATTGCCAAAGACCTTACATATACATTCACGCTCGGAAACAGACATGTGAAATTCAAATCAGAATCCTTTAAACTCACCTGACATTTCAAACACAACTTTTTTGCTGTCATTCATTGCTCCTGAAGCACACCTGTATACCTATAACTGTGAAAGAGTTCAAAACAGTTGGAAATTAACACACCTTGAAATGTTTCTTTCTACAGCTAACAGTTCCTGTATTTTTGTACCTGTCCTTTGTTTAGACAGGAATAGGCTCAGTATATATTATTGAATTTCTGCTGTCATTTTGACAATATATAATATTTTTTTTTGTTGCAATTAAGATCAGATTTGCAAAACAACACTGATTCATTTCATATGTAAATTTATATCAACTTCTAGTCTGATCTGAAAATTGTGTAACCAAGCAAACTGTGTTATTGTCTTGTCTAAACTGAACCCTTTATGAACCGGAGATCTGTGCACATCATGCATTACAACAAAAGTTGTCTAAACAGAACTCTGTATAATCCAGACACAATCAAACATAACAACAAGACCTGTCTAAACAGAACTCTGTATAATCCAGACACAATCAAACATAACAACAAGACCTGTCTAAACAGAACTCTGTATAATCCAGACACAATCAAACATAACAACAAGACCTGTCTAAACAGAACTCTGTATAATCCAGACACAATCAAACATAACAACAAGACCTGTCTAAACAGAACTCTGTATAATCCAGACACAATCAAACATAACAACAAAAGCTGTCTAAACAGAACTCTGTATAATCCAGAAACCATTGTAAATCATACCTCACAACATAACCTGTGTAAACTGACACCTGTTTAATCAAGAAAACTATTAATCATAGTTATAGCATAACTCAGAAACATACATCTGTAAGACTTTAATTGTATTTGACTGGAAATATGTAAAGCCAACCTGTATAATCAGACTATACACCTTGTCTGCCTAGAAGTGCTACTCGCTGTCATTTGTTTCAGTAGAAAGGTTTCTGTGTAAAATAAATTGCTGATCTGTAGATGTTACCTCATCAACCACTGAACACAAATGACAGAATTTACCCAGGATGCCATTTTTACTAAAAATGTTTACAGTCTTACCTAACAGATCAAGATAAAAGCACATTACCTAGATAAATGAAAAGGGACATATTTTCTTTGACAAAAACTACAAAATCTCAATTAACTTGAATCTGCGTCCAGATTTTACACAGAGCTATGACATCACTTTCTCATTTATGCAGAAGGAAAACAAGTTAGTCGGTATGATAAGGTTAGAGGTATTCCGTCTTTACGTATTGCAGAGTTATCTTCTCTTGAAAGCAGGTATTGATTGTGACGTAATTTGTTTGTGAGATCATAACGTCATCAATTTTTGAGAAAATGACGTAATTTTCTCACACAAACCAATGACGTAACAATCAATACCTGCTCTCAAGAGAAGATAACTCTGCAATACACATAGACGGAATAGGTCCTCCGTAGCTTTCTGACTAAATTAAATATTCAGATTTCTATTTCATTTTAAACTCTACAACTACAAATTTTATAAATGATGCTTTCCAGTTTAAATATCAAAATATCACTTCAGGAAACAACCTGAACATAACCTTTTCATTTATATTGTAAGTTCATTGGATGGATTAGATACTGGACGCCCCTTACATGCGTGGGGTAGTGCATATAGGGCTACTGTTAGCCTGTATAAATTGTCCAGTTGCCCCGAAAATATATTTATATTTAAAACCAACTTAGCCAAAACAAGTCAACAATAATGGAAAACAAATTATATCATTAATATAGATACATTGACATGTCGTCTGTCAGACTAAACTCTTCCACCTCCAGTAGGTAAACCGGCTCTGCTTATGGTGTCGGTTTTTGACATATGACTGAGGGAATGTTTATGTCAAAAACTATTCAACACAATTTGGCCATGTATCTTGTTTGATTCCATTGTGCGACGCTGAAAGAAGGCTATTAAGATGGAAAGGGACAGCCAACAAATCTGTGTATAAGGATTTAAATTTTAACTTCGGGACCCCAACAAAATGTATCAATGAAAGAAAGGAGGAAATCCATGAATAAAATTTAAAATTTGAACACCAAATTTGTTCAGTCAACTCCGGTGGTTAATGACCTCTCGTGTCCAAATGTTTGTAAAATTGTAGTTTTATCGTTGCGTACCGATATGCACCCCACAACAGGATGTGTTTGAACAGAAAATAATTTGTCTTGGGCTCCGTTCCGACTCGTTCAAGCAGATATAATACTTGAGAGAAGATTTGGATAACTAATGCTGACTGAACCAATGACCATGGAGGTTCTGTAAACATGGCCTGGTTCCCTTAGAGTTTATGTTTCTCACTGACACAGCTCTTTACCTCAGTGTATACCCATGTTATTTCCTGTAAATACCAGAGTTATATTCTATGTGTTCTGATTATCTCCCCTGTATAAAATTATTTCCCGTGTTCATCAAAAGTTGTCACCAGTTATAATTTAATAATGTAGAGTTATCTCCCATCTTCAGCAGAATTTCAAGTTATCTCCCATGTATAACAGAGTTATCTCCCATGTGTAGCAGTTATATCTCATGTTTATCTGAATTTTATCAGCTAACTCCCATGTTTGTCAGAGTTATCCCAAATGTATAACAGAGTTATCTCCCATGTAAATCAGAGTTGTCTCCCATGAACACCTAAAATCATTTGATTAAATCTGGTAAATTAGTTTATTTTGTAACTTTCAGCACACAAAAATCTAAGATATATGTTGGAGTGATTCAGAGCTCATAACCAATGCTGTATCAATATAAACAATGTTCCACTGTGATCAGCTTCAACGTAGGTGTGACAGAATGTCCTACAGCATTGTTTTCTGGTGAACAGGCAACAGTACAAACACAGCGGTGACTACATGCCTCACATTCCTACAAGCATGCTACATCCTTACTTTGCCAACTTTACGACAATGTACACCAGTGATATATACAACCCAGAGGGGAGAAAAAACAGAAAATTACTCATTCTTTCTCCTGTGTCCCATATCTTTGTGTGGGGAGTGTTTTTGTCTGCAGACTCTATACATAATCTATTGGTTATATAATATCCTGGTATTACAGCTATGTCACATACTGTCATCATTGTCACATCCACTCTATTTATACACGTTGACCACATCATGTTTCTATGACAACTTTCAAATACAACAAACATCATCCAGACATTTTGTTTCACAATTTTTGTTTTTACAATAATGATAATGATGACTAAGAACCCCTAGATTTCCCCGAGACAATGGCAATTCCCAATAACAAACATTTGATAATGAAGAATGGAAGCTGGCGGATAGACAATGCAGCGAAAACTGTATAAATCTACTGGAATAAAATATCTTGAACTCATTTTACAAATATAAGCGTAACTTAGCGATAATTGCTTAAAGACATGACACAGAAAATAAAAGAATAATCAATATATATTGTCACAATTTGTAAAATAACAAGCTAACAGTGGAAATACACATAGGGAAGTTCCCGTGAATAAATCTGTAAAATAATATCTACATGTATCAAACACACTGCTTTCAGTAATACACTTACGAAGCTCACATTTGATTTTTTTTAAATCTAGTCTATTTTGATGGTGACTTATGAACACCTCTAGAAATGGAGTCTGTCTGTCAGGCTCAATAGTGTAAATCATATCCCCACAGTATGCATTACATACAATTCCTCATGTTGACAATTCAAACCCGTCTCAAAAACTGAAATACAACTCGGGAAGTCACCAAATATTTCGTCTTACACAAATACCCAAACATTCTTTCATTGAAATGTTTCCCGACCATAGACTATTGAAACTCGACTCGACCTCTAGGCATGGTATACCCTGTACTGATGAATGAGCATGTTCACAAGAGAAAGGAAACAATACAATCGGGAGAAACGTTTTTAGCTGAAGTATCCAGTCGTCAGGAGCCTTTATCAGCATGATACCTAATTCTAAAGTTGAAAAATATCTGCCATTGGTAATTAGGGTATTGTTTACACGATGGTGACGCTACGATCGTAAACCATTTTCCAATCGTCTATTTATCAGGCAGTGACTAGGAGATCTTAACCTCCGTCCATTCTGTGAGACAGGGGAGTTTAAGACGTGAGTTACTGATATACCCCGCGATTGTTTAGAGAAGCTCACATTCCTATTCAACTCCAATGACAGTAATGCCCTTGGTAAAAACCCATTATATAATACAGTCCTTGCGTGTAGATGTCTATTACTATAGAACTATCGGGCCGAGTCTAATCTGTGATTTCTAATTAGGTGTCCACGAGGGTGGATAGAAACAAACCGAGCAGAAAGAGTATGTCTCCTGGTCTACTGTAAGAGTAGAGATATTATGGGTAAACAAAAAAACACACTCATGTTCGACTAAACGTTTCGCTAAGATATACTCGAGATTACTGGTGTGTATATATATCTTGATGTGTCGAGATTCAAACACAATTTCCCTAACATTATGCCATTAACAAAACAGCCTGTAAACAACCTAAAATCCTGTAACATGCCTCATCACTGTCGATCCCCAGACACGATCTTCCCTTAACAATGCCCGCAAAAGTATCGCAAAGTGGGGGAAAGGCGGAGCTAGGAGAGGATGGCTGAGCTCTTATCTATTTGGTTTTTTCTTCTGTTGGATTTTAATTAAGCACAAACATTGCAGTGACGTAGGACAATATTTATTTCGTTTGAGCCTTTTCCAAAATGCCTGATGAAGTAATTACTAGTTTTCCACTGTTTTTTTTACTAAGAACACTGTTGATGTGATTTACTACAATTTTACGAAGCTATTTAACCAATCAGTACGGATGTTAGAAGTTATCTCGGCCCTATTTGTGCGCTACATTATCAGCTAATCAACACGACTGTTGGTTTGTCTGCTGTAATTATATTGATGATATACTACTTTAGTAAAACATTGTATAATTGTGTTTGGTGTTACATAACAGTGAATAATCGTAGTAATAGCTTGTTGTCACATCTCCTGCTGTATAACACTGAACCATTCAACTGTATAACACTGAACCATTAAACCATACCCCACAAACCATTGGCCGAACAAGGCATCCCCCAAAACCCATGGCCAAAAAAAGACATACCCCACTTAAACTACTGGCAGAACAAGACATACTCCAATTAAACCATTGGCCGACCAAGACATCCTCCACTTAACCTCCGGGCCAAAAAAGACATACGCCACAAACCATTGGCAAAACAGACATACTCCATTTAAACCATTGGCCGACCAAGACATACTCCACATAAACCATTGGCCGACCAAGACATCCTCCACTTAACCCATTGGCCGAACAAGCCATACTCCACTTAAACCATTAGCCGAACAAGACATACGCCACAATCCATTGGCCGAACAAGAAATACTCCACAAACCATTGGCAAAACAGACATACTCCACAAAACATTGGCCCAAAAAAACATACTCCCCTTAAACCATTGGCCAAACACGACATACTCCACTTAATCCATTGGCCGAACAAAACATACTCCACAAACAATTGGCCAAACAAGACACACCCCACAAACCATTGGCCGAACAAGACATACTCCACTTAAACTACTGGCCGAACAAGACATACTCCACAAACCATTGGCCAAACAAGACATACTCCACTTAAACCATTGGCCGAACAAGACATACTCCACAAACCATTGGCCAAACAGACATACTCCACTTAAACCATTGGCCGAACAAGACATACTACACAAACCACTGGCCGAACAAGACATACTCCACAAACCATTGGCCGAACAAGACATACTCCACTTAATCCATTGGCCGAACAAGCCATACTCCACAAACCAATGGCTGAACAGGCATACTCCACAAACCACTGGACAAACAGACATACTCCAAAAACCATTGGCAAAAAAGACATACTCCACTTAAACCATTGGCCGAACAAGACATACTCCACAAACCGTTGGCCGAACAGACATACTCCACAAACCACTGGCCAAACAGACATACTCCACAAACCATTGACTTAATTAGGAGACAGCAATGAACAATTGAAACTCTACTAAATAACCCATTCACCCCTAAAGTCACATTTGAACCTTACCAAATCAAAGACTGGGCAAGTCCAGTTTATATATATACGGGTGAATGAGATAACTGACTAATGAGACACCATGTTCCAGGGGAGGACTGTACCAGATGAAGGCATACCCTGAAATCAAACTTCTGGTAAAAGATGTAAGATTCTCTCTCTATACATCTGTCTCAATTAAAGGATTAAGCTAACACCTAAACCATATTTTAACCTATTTGTGCAAAAAGCAAGAATCTGAAGATTAAGAGCGCTTAGTTTGCTGTTAGGTGCATCAATAACCGAGTGCCCCTGCACTAACAGCTGACAGAGACATGTTTGTAGTGTAAACTACGAGGTTGCACAAATCATGAATCTGTGTCGCTCTAGACTACATTCATTTTGCCAAATGAAGCATTTTGACCGACAAAAATTGCCTCTCCTGTCATTGGATGCCAGGAGACAAAACAAATTACCTTAGTAGGTAACATTCCCTCGTTAGTCTGCGGACATTAAACAGGTACATTCTCATTTCTCACCTGGATATGTCCGAGTCCACCTAACTTAATGAGCTCTCGTACATGTCCATTACTAATGAATTCACAACATTCCTCCGACACCTGTATTCATGTTATGACGAGGTGTACCCAAAAACTCTGATCTAGATCATTCAAATGTTTGTAAGATAGTCTTTGTCAAGAAAATGCTTCTTTACTGAATTAAAATCTTATACAAATTATCATTTTTTTCGATTTCTTTCAATGTTTTTTTTATTTTTATGACGAAAAACATAATTGGTGTTGTACTTTAAATTCTTAACATTCACACCTGTGCGCGTTTTTCCAGGTAACATTTCGTCACTGCAATGAGGTTGTTAGCTGTACCCCTCCCCCAATCAGGAGCGACGCTGACCTGTGATGACCCAGCGTAATTTGCCTTCTAATTATCTTGACTATAGTACTTTGATTGCTAACAAGAAACACCAGGGTACATTTGTTCAGTTCAATAGGAAGACAACTTAATTTCAAGGTCCAATATTCAATTTGTCAAATCAGTCATATGAATCCAGTTGCAATCTGAGTCAATTTGAAGTGACAATGTCTTTCTAATTTTACTTGAATTTTCTACCAATAATGAGTAATAGCTTTGGACATGAACATTTAATAAAGAACAGAATATTTTCCAGGGTCTTTTCTTTAAAATATATTTTTTTTTGCAGTAATCCTTTTTAATTTTTATCTGTTTTAATAAAAGACGAAATTGCTTAAAATGTATTTAGAACTCCATTGAGTGTTAGGGGTAGTATATAGAATGTAATTATATAGGAAATAAAAGTCTGCGGTCCTATACGTCTGACAGACAGTGTATACGACATCAGAACGCCAGTAATTCAATAATTTTAACCATACTTTTAACCCCTGTGCATTTATAATTACGCAACTTGCTTTTGAAATTGGGCAAATTCACATATGGTGGATATTACATATAATTTGAGAAACATTTTACTTTGAATTACTACACTAGTCAGACAATATAAGTGCCCAATGACACAAAGACTCGATCTGTTAAAGTTTTAATATTTATTTCTCCTTACTGTTATTTTCGGCAGTACCTGTTTAACAACACCGACTCTGTAAGATGCTGGGGGAATAACGGCAATTAAAACCTAAACAAATAGGACAGAATGTTTTAGTCCTGACACCATACAACATCGCAGAAGGGAATTAAGGACACGTGATTCAATTGTAAACAAACATTTTATAATTCAAAAATATATTTATAGGAACCGGATATCACTAATTACGAAGGAGAAAAGGACAGGTTATTGTCAGCCTTGATCTCAGCAATGATTTAATGTTTAATAGTTTTGGGATGTCAGAAATCCTCATAAATAGCTACCTGTTTAAATACATGTTCTTGTCAGAGAAGGAAGAGTACAGCTACACATGTAAGTACAAGCTACCCGTGTTGTGTTGTACGTAGCAGCGTTAACCTGGTGTCAGGAATCACTCATCCGTGTAGAACAAGGGGAACCTCCTCCTGACCAAAAACAGAAACTAACAGATCACCCTCCCAACCAAAACAAGACTTTAGGAGTTATCAGAAAATACTCATACATTTTACAAATATCTTAGGTTATCAGAAAATACTCATACATTTTACAAATATCTTAGGTTATCAGAAAGTACTTGTACATTTTACAAATATCTGAAGTTATCAGAAAAAACTCATACATTTTACATATATCTTAGGTTATCAGAAAATACTCATACATTTTACAAGTATCTTAGGTTATCAGAAAATACTCATACATTTTACAAATATCTGAAGTTGTACATTTTTCTGTAGGGTCTCTGAACTTGGAGCAAAAGCTTCTAACAGATGCCTTTCTAGAATATAATGTGATCCCCTTGAAACATTGCAAATATCCTCCCTTTCATAATTAAAAAACTTCTTGGATTAAAATGACACCAAATGAAATATACATAAATGGACCGTTCCATTTAACAGAAAATCCTTGAATGAAAACCCTTCTGGCTTGAAATGGAACATGCCACCATGTTTGAATATCAAAAGAACCATGATGTACTATATATACGAGGAAACACAACTTAGAAATCTTTAGAACATACTCTGAAATCATTATTTCCAAAAGCAATAAAAGAGTTGTAATACATTTTAAAATATATCCTTATAAATAAAATTTCCAGAAATGTGCAATTTTCTTTTTAACTTGTAGATGCAACACTAGTAATCCAATTTATTTTATCTCTTATTTCCATACCGTCGTTTCTAGCTTCGATTGGTTTTTAAGTAAAATGGGAAATTTAAAACAGGTTAGCCGCTACCTTTCTGTAGGCTATATCCTCGTTTTCCAGCGTTTTGTTGCCATCGATAACTTTTTCACCATTTATCACTTTGAAGCCTATGTTATAAACACATGTCAATAATATAACAACATGCCAGGATATGGCAGAAAGCTGCTGGATTTCTCCGGGTATAATCCCATGCTGAATGAGAAATCCCCCAACCCCTCCCTGCCTTTCCCCTAACCCCTCCCCAAACCTCGACCAACCCCTTCCTCCCTTTCCCCTTACTCCGCCCCAACCCTCGACGAACCCCTCCCTCCCCTTCCCCTTACTCCTCCCCAACCCTCGACCAACCCCTCCCTGCCCTTCCCCTAACTCCTCCCTAACCCTCGACCAACCCCTCCCTCCCTTTCCCCTAACCCCTCCCCAAACCTCGACCACCCCCTCCCTCCCTTTCCCCTAACCCCTCCCCAAACCTCGACCACCCCCTCCCTCCCTTTCCCCTAACCCCTCCCCAAACCTCGACCACCCCCTCCCTCCCTTTCCCCTAACCCCTCCCCAAACCTCGACCACCCCCTCCCTCCCTTTCCCCTAACCCCTCCCCAAACCTCGACCACCCCCTCCCTCCCTTTCCCCTAACCCCTCCCCAACCCTCGACCAACCCCTTCCTCCCTTTCCCCTTACTCCGCCCCAACCCTCGACCAACCCCTCCCTCCCCTTCCCCTAACTCCTCCCTAACCCTCGACAAACCCCCCCCTCCCCTTCCCCTAACTCCTCCCCAACCCTCGACCAACCCCTCCCTCCCTTTCCCCTAACCCCTCCCCAAACCTCGACGAACCCCTCCCTCCCCTTCCCCTAACTCCTTTTGTTTGTTCTTCATTCATTACAAATATTAAAATAGGCAATTAGCATAATGATTGTTATGCATAATTCTGGAGAAAACATATTCTGTAAATCCTTCAGATTTCATCAAAGCCAGAGTTTTCTGAAGCGAAGCCAATCTTTTTTTTTTCTTTCATCAAAGAATGATAATAAGCCTGTGTATTGTATTCTAATTCTACCAGAAATGAGAGTGAAGAAGTCTGTCAAAGTATCGTTGATTACAACACACCTCACACATTATATGTCAGGCTAGCTAGTGTTGGGACAACAGATTAGCTTACGTGACAAGTTCGCTCCACACTTGTCGGCGGTATTGTCACGTAAAATGAAAATAAATCGGATGTTGTGAGAACTGACTGCAGAGACCCTGGCAGTTCTCGCTGCATACAGGTGAAAATCCGTCTTTTGTCACAGGTTTTTTCTCGTTAAGTACAGGTGTGAAGCCTCACGAAAAATCTGCAAAGTTCAATGCAAAACTGACAACTACAGCACCCTCAAGGGTCATTTAGGGGCCTACAGCCACTGTACGCTGTCATATAGCGACAATGGTACTCGTGGATACGAGATGAATTCAGGATACCCTTTAAGCCATTTTTAACACTGAAAATGAGACAGAGGTATTGTGAAGCTGTGAGCTTAAATCTGAGAAGAAAATCCTATTGTGAGTTACAGTATGGTAACGACATTCCTCTGGACGCTAATGGTGTAGTCCTGCCTATGGGGACAACAGGAATAATATTGCAGCATTTTCCACGCTCTTGATTTTCCGGAGGAAGAAAAAAGATTACTGTATCGGACCTCTGTTCTGTATTGTGTGAACACCCCAGGATGTCTTTACGCCTCATTGGTCAATATTGCTACGAATAATTAAAGTCTCTCTTCGAGTGTAAAAACCCTGGACTGGGGTAGCCATTTTGACCCATACTTGTGACTGACAACACTCTTAAATAGGATACATTTTGTATCACAGGTACAAGGAGAGAAATTTCTGTAAGCCCTTCATCGTCACTCAGCTATAAGTAATGAGTAACAACAAACGTTTGGTTGAATGAGATTTTAGAGGTTAATCCGGTACAATCTTGTAAACGCTGACATTAAAGATCGTGCACGAAATTCTCAATGACTTCAGAGATTGAGGCCTAGAATAATGATACAACCTAAAATTTAAGTTGGAATTTTTATGTTGTCGAGTTCTGGTTGGAACTACACTGAAGTTATTTCATAAACATGTACCTGCATATATCGTAAAAATTTTAGGATTTTTTTATCAAACAGTTAAAATTTGGAAAAAAATCTTGAGAATTTTACATAATTCTGGGCTTTTGACACCTGCCCAGTCGTGCTCAAATCGGAATGACCATAATTTTGAGAGAATATGGGATATTTTAGAATCTGGATAAAAACTTTGTTTCCAACAATTTAACAAGTTTCTGACACTTCACATTAACCCTTTCACCCCTATGTTACTTAAGTAGACTCCACCATGCATTGATATGGATAGTCCATTATGGTCTGCAGTGGTGAAAGGGTTAAGTGTAGATAAAGATTTATCAAAAAACAACATGTGACGGTCACAGAGTTAAGATGTTATAGAAAGATTTGTCAACTTGATAACATGTAACACTTGGTCTTAAGTAACTTAATTAACGGTAACACCTGGGCCCAGGTGAGCCTGCATGATGATTAGTTAAGGGTTGACACATTATGTAAATGTTATATATTTTCCAAAATATTAATAATCATAACTAACGCTGAATGTTTAACATACATTCACATCTTAAGTTGAGAAAAAAGTTGAAAAATATTTTTTTTCAAATTTTCCTTACTAATATGACAAGGATTACATTCTTGAAATCTGAATATTTTCTTTTTCACAAGCAGTTGAAGATTTTAAATCTTTAACAGAAATCTTCAGAATGTTGAAAATATGATACTTACCAAATTAAACGAAATAGAGGACCGACCCCATTGGAAATAAGCTTTCTTTGGTTTTAATGGGCTATCTATCCCAGGGTAAAGCAAAATACTTAAATTATAGAACTCTGTTAATTACCTAATTATAGAACTCTGTTAATTACCTAATTATACGAACCTGTTTTGTTGTGTACCTTTAATATTAAATAGTATTATTATTGTTATGACATTTTGTATTTCCTGATGTATAACTTGAAAATTGTTTCAAGAAATTTCTTGACCCAGAAATCTCTTGTTTAAACATTTGTTAGGTTTTCCTCGAGTTTTATGGCCCAGACATTACTGAGCACACAGAGGCAAACAGGAACTGGAATTTGGCATGGTAGTATACAGCCTAATAACCAGAACATCACACCTAAAGCGTTGTCAGCTTCACGTCCCTCACACTAAACATTCCATCAAAAACATTCTCAAAAATTATAAATTAATTAAAATAAAATTTAACCAATTTGATTTCAGATCAATCTTACAGTTGAAAAGAAATTCCTTTAAAAAAAAAAAAAGATTTCACATTTTAAATTTTTTAGTTTAAGTTTGCAAACTCTAAATGAAAGATCTCTGAGAAATATCAAATTATGAAAATCACCTCTGAGTCTGCTCTGTCTACTTACTACAGAGTGAGATAACGTGATAAGGCCGCAGCCTAAGCCCCACCAGCTTCAGTCTTTTAGATGAAATTGATACCAATGAATACAGTTCCAAAAATCTCAAATCAGGTTTCAAGAAACACCCTAAAAATGATTTCTATAACAATCTGATTTTGTGGAGCATCACGGAATACATTAAGACCCATGTCAGATGGAGTGTTTCAAGTACCCAGCTCGTGTCTGTATGGAAATTCGAGAGTATCTCCCCGACAGGCGAGGGTCGGGGTTTAAAGGTCCCTGGTTCGACTCTTGGTTGTTATTGGATAAATAATTGGCGAGATAGATAGTTGATGTCAACGGGACATCCAGGTGCCAGCTGCCTCTATCATATTTTTATTCCTGTTTTATTTTTACTAAACATTAATTTTCATATATCAAAATCTTAGCATGGTGCAGTGTTATACTGCATAATATATAACCTTCAAACCAGTACCATCAAAACAAACTCAAAATGTGCTACTGTGGTAGATGGGATAACTGTCAATATATTTACAGAAAAATCTCATATAGATATAGTCTTAGACAACCCTCTAATAGAGATCCAAAAACATGAAAACTTCAGGAATCCACAAAATTCCAAAACAAAAGGAAAAACAACATTAGGAAATTAGGAAACACCAAAGCACCAACACAAAGACAACATCAGACACTGTGGAGACACCGAAACAAGAGGAAAGACAACATCAGTAACTGAGGATACACCGAAACAAAAGGAAGGACAACATCAGTAACTGAGGAAACACCGAAACAAGAGGAAAGACAACATCAGTAACTGAGGAGACACCGAAACAAAAGAAAAGATAACATCAGACAATGAGGATACACCGAAACAAGAGGAAAGACAACATCAGTAACTGAGGATACACCAAAACAAGTGGAAAGACAACATCAGACACTGTGGAGACACCAAAACAAAAGGAAAGACAACATCAGACACTGAGGATACACCGAAACAAAAGGAAAGACAACATCAGACACTGAGGATACACCGAAACAAGAGGAAAGACAACATCAGTAACTGAGGATACACCAAAACAAGTGGAAAGACAACATCAGACACTGTGGAGACACCAAAACAAAAGGAAAGACAACATCAGACACTGAGGATACACCGAAACAAAAGGAAAGACAACATCAGTAACTGAGGAGACACCGAAACAAGTGGAAAGACAACATCAGACACTGTGGAGACACCAAAACAAGAGGAAAGACAACATCAGACACTGAGGATACACCGAAACAAGAGAAAAGACAACATCATACACTGAGGATACACTGAAACAAGAGGAAAGACAACATCAGTAACTGAGGATACACCGAAACAAGAGGAAAGACAACATCATACACTGAGGATACACCAAAACAAGAGGAAAGACAACATCAGTAACTGAGGAGACACCGAAACAAGAGGCAAGATTGACCATCATCCCTTTTGGATTATTGATTCAAAGTAATTACATATTTTTTAAGTTTATTTACTTGAAATTTGTTCAGGCAATTACAAATTCCTATAATGCTTAATATGATCAATAAGATATGTGCAGATGGAATATTTTGCTATCATTAAAATGACACAGTAAATTTTCTTCTAATCAGTTACATCTGCTGCATTTTTGTCTCCTTAAATTGTAAATTGGTAATGGTACAGAAATCAGAAAAAATCTAAAGCCTGGTATATTTTGAATTATAGAGGTCTGTATGATACTATAGAGTCTAACACATGCCCACAGATTTGATGTTCAAATTAAAATTGATCTCAAAAGTGAAAGCAATTACCGTCCTAAATATCCACATTATTTTTAAAAACATATTGCTGATCACGATGATGAAATAAATGTATGTTCAACCAATAAAAAATAATGAAAAATATTTGTTGGATTCGGCAGAGAATAAAAATAGCTCAACAAGATTGAGTGGTATATCGGGCTTAACTACTCCCCTAGAAATATCAGATTTTCAGCAAATTTCCTCGCTTACCAAACTTATCTCAGTAATTATATAACGTACTTTAGCACAGTGCCAGGAGTATGTGAGTATGCCAGTGTGTTGGATTTTACAATTAAGTTTTTTACTCTCCAGACCACACATACAGGTTATAAAACAACCATTGAAAAGGACATAAATTCCTTACAAATTTCAGTAAAATCAACGCATCTAGTTAGAATAAAGTTGCAATGTCGAAAGAAAATGAGTAAAAAATTAGCGCCTCAGTTGGTCCTCGGCATCAAGGCCAAGTTCCCAGCGACCAGGTTTCATATTTGCAAAACAGTCTGGTCCTGATGGAGCGCCGGGCTTACTTTTATATATTATTAAGTATGGAGGTATGGCACAGTTATGACGGCTCATGGCAACGTCAAACTTCATACACCCAAGCTATAGATCATCCCCTGGATCAACAATAATACCCCGTTACCCTGCAGGGCATCATAGACATTTCATTATCTAGGTTTTAATATGCTGCACAACTCAAAATTTTGTCCTTTTTTTATTGTTGCCCTACAATAAGATAAAAAAAAAATATTCAAGTGAAAAAACATTATACACTATATACATTTACCTGTAAAGGTAATAATTTATGGGCAAATGAACCAACCAAACCAATTATTTATTTCAAATAGCCAGACTGCGAAGAATATGACGATGTTGGGTTAGGCGAGGGGGTGACTTCAGTGACTTCAGGTGGAGCGAAAAAAATGTTACAGCTTACCGTGTAGTGTCTGATGTACGGAGTTACAATAGCTACTTCATTAAGGAAAATAGCTTGTGTCAAAGTGGAGGACAAAAAAAGCTTCATCTAACCTCCCCTATCTCTTTCTGATTACCCTATGCCCGTACTTCCTCCCCTCTCTACACCTGAAGCGAAGAGAGAAACTTGGATATTTCTTCAGTTCCATGTGCCTTCAACCCTTTCAAGTCTTCCTTTATTGATCTAGCGTCCTCCCATCTCATCCCCGCCCAGCCATTCACCCTTCCAAGCCTCCATCTAAATTTTAAGTTAAGGATCCCTGACCCACTACAAGCAAAACACTAGAGAATTCCACTGCAGTTTTTTGCACATAGAGTAATCTCCCCTTAATTCTGTTCTCTACATGTCTGACTGGGCCAGAACACATCAGTTGAGAAGGTAGTTTATTAGGTTGGGTTGACAGTTTGATGTTTTTTTTTAAGGTCAAGAGGTTGAATCCTAGTCTGGCCAATTGTATTTTTTTCACAGAAAACACTATTATCATTATTATTTGTTTAAATGCACAGCAAGGTATGGTTTTTCTGCTCAAAAATGGTTTATCAAAGCTTTAGTCAGGGTTAGGGCCAAAAAACCTTTCCAATGCACAGTTACAATTTTCCACAGTGGTACGCTGATCCTTGAAAGAATTTGTAAGAACATGCTTTACAATGTGATAAATATTTGTGAAGCTACAATACCACGAGGCTCAATCATAGTAGAACGGCGGACATCACCAACATATCAACTGAACACCACATATATACCACCATATGTGAGTGATATTCTCATAAAAAAATTGAATTTCTTTCAACTTTTAAGTTTCCATGATTCAGTTGATACAAATTGTCCCAGTAGTGATATACTAACAGTGTGTTGACGTGTAGACAAAAGGCCCTACATACAAATTGTCCCAGTAGTGATAAACTAACAGTGTATTGATCTGTAGACAAAAGGTCCGACATTCAAATTGCCCCAGTAGTGATATACTAACAGTGTGTTGATCTGTAGACAAAAGGCCCTACGTACAAATTGTCCCAGTAGTGATGAACTAACAGTGTGTTGATCTGTCGACAAAAGGCCCTACATAAAAATTGTCCCAGTAGTGATATTCTAACAGTGTGTTGATCTGTAGAGAAAAGGTCCGACATTCAAATTGCCCCAGAAGTGATAAACTAACAGTGTGTTGGTCTGAAGACAAAAGTCCCTACATACAAATTGTCCGCGTAGTGATATACTAACAGTGTGCTTATCTGTAGACAAAAGGTCCGAAATTCAAATTGTCCCAGTAGTGGTATACTAACAGTGTGTTGATCCGTAGACAAAAGGTCCGACATTCAGATTGTCCCAGTAGTGATATACTTACAGTGTATTGATCTGTAGACAAAATGCCCTACATACAAATTGTCCCATTAGTGATATACTAACAGTGTGGTGATCTGTAGACAAAAGGTCCGATATTCAAATTGTCCCAGTAGTGGTATACTAACAGTGTGTTGATCCGTAGACAAAAGGTCCGACATTCAACTTGTCCCAGTAGTGATATACTTACAGTGTATTGATCTGTAGACAAAATGTCCGACATTCAAATTGTCCCTGTAGTGATAAACTAACAGTGTTTTTTCTACCTTTATCTTACAACAGCATGTTTCTACCTGAATTAGGAAATGTAGCAATCTTTGTATTAAAATTGGGGAAAATATCCCTAAAATTTTCTTCCTTTTGGGAAAATAAAGCACTTTTTTTGTTAGAGGAATCAGCAAGTTTTGGCTGTAAAACAATGCCAAAAAAATCACTCGACTCTTATTGTTTTGTCTTAGAATAAAACACTTACAATGATTTCTTGAGTCTTCCCAGCTGCACAAATAAGTATGAGCATATTGGGAAGTAATTTTGGGAAAGACTGGAGTCCTTATGGAGGGGAGACAAAGAGAGAATAACTCACAGTTGTTTCATACCACAGACACATACAGATCTAAAAGAGCCCTAACAATCAAGTCATTACTAACCCAGTTGTCCCATCAAGCAGCCTGTGTTTTAGGCGACAGATTCAACATTTTCTATAATTCACAATCCTGCCAATGTATACAGATCAAGGGGTTAAACCTGTTAGTTTTAGAATCAGTGAAGCCTGTTTTAAAGACAATGTAACTTAGTATAGTTACGCCTGTTTTAAAGACAATGTAACTTAGTATAGTTACGCCTGTTTTAAAGACAATGTAACTTAGTATAGTTACGCCTGTTTTAAAGACAATGTAACGGCAAGGGTTTGTTGATCTGTAGACAAAGGGCGCTACATACAAATTGTCCCAGTATTGATAAACTAACAGTGTGTTGGTCTGAAGACAAAAGTCCCTACATACAAATTGTCCCACTAGTGATATACTAACAGTGTGGTGATCTGTAGACAAAAGGTCCAACATTCAAATTGTCCCGGTAGTGATAAACTAACAGTGTTTTTTCTACCTTTATCTTACAACAGCATGTTTCTACCTGAATTAGGAAATGTAGCAATCTTTGTATTAAAATTGGGGAAAATATCCCTAAAATTTTCTTCCTTTTGGGAAAATAAAGCACTTTTTTTGTTAGAGGAATCAGCAAGTTTTGGCTGTAAAACAATGCCAAAAAAATCACTCGACTCTTATTGTTTTGTCTTAGAATAAAACACTTACAATGATTTCTTGAGTCTTCCCAGCTGCACAAATAAGTATGAGCATATTGGGAAGTAATTTTGGGAAAGACTGGAGTCCTTATGGAGGGGAGACAAAGAGAGAATAACTCACAGTTGTTTCATACCACAGACACATACAGATCTAAAAGAGCCCTAACAATCAAGTCACTACTAACACAGTTGTCCCATCAATCAGCCTGTGTTTTAGGCGACAGATTCAACATTTTCTATAATTCACAATCCTGCCAATGTATACAGATCAAGGGGTTAAACCTGTTAGTTTTAGAATCAGTGAAGCCTGTTTTAAAGACAATGTAACGGCAAGGGTTTGTTTATCTGTAGGCAAAGTGCCGTACATATAAATTGTCCCAGTAGTGATATACTAGCAGTGTGTTGACCTGTAGACAAAAGGCCCGACATTCAAATTGTAACAGTAGTGATATACTAACAGTATGTTGACCTGTAGACAAAAGGCCCCACATTCAAATTGTCCCAGTAGTGGTATACTAACAGTGTGTTGATCCGTAGACAAAAGGTCCGACATTCAGATTGTCCCAGTAGTGATATACTAGCAGTGTGTTGACCTGTAGACAAAGGCCCTACATACAAATTGTCCCACTAGTGATATACTAACAGTGTGGTGATCTGTAGACAAAAGGTCCGATATTCAAATTGTCCCAGTAGTGGTATACTAACAGTGTGTTGATCCGTAGACAAAAGGTCCGACATTCAACTTGTCCCAGTAGTGATATACTAACAGTGGGTTGATCTGTAGACAAAAGGTCCGCTATTCAAATTGTCCCAGAAGTGATAATCTAACAGTGTGTTGACCTGTAGACAAAAAGCCCTACATACAAATTGTCCCATTAGTGATATACTAACAGTGTGCTGATCTGTAGACAAAAGGTCCAACATCCAAATTGTCCCAGCAGTGATATACTAACAGTGTGTTGATATGTAGACGAAAGGTCCGACATTCAAATTGACCCAGTAGTGATATACTAACAGAGTGTTGATCTGTAGACAAAAGGCACTACATACAAATTGTCCCAGTAGTGATGAACTAACAGTGTGTTGATCTGGAGACAAAAGGCCCGACATTCAAATTGTAACAGTAGTGATATACTAACAGTGGGTTGATCTGTAGACAAAAGGTCCAACATTCAAATTGTCCCGGTAGTGATAAACTAACAGTGTTTTTTCTACCTTTATATTACAACAGCATGTGTCTACCTGAATTAGGAAATGTAGCAATCTTTGTATTAAAATTGGGGAAAATATCCCTAAAATTTTCTTCCTTTTGGGAAAATAAAGCACTTTTTTTGTTAGAGGAATCAGCAAGTTTTGGCTGTAAAACAATGCCAAAAAAATCACTCGACTCTTATTGTTTTGTCTTAGAATAAAACACTTACAATGATTTCTTGAGTCTTCCCAGCTGCACAAATAAGTATGAGCATATTGGGAAGTAATTTTGGGAAAGACTGGAGTCCTTATGGAGGGGAGACAAAGAGAGAATAACTCACAGTTGTTTCATACCACAGACACATACAGATCTAAAAGAGCCCTAACAATCAAGTCATTACTAACCCAGTTGTCCCATCAAGCAGCCTGTGTTTTAGGCGACAGATTCAACATTTTCTATAATTCACAATCCTGCCAATGTATACAGATCAAGGGGTTAAACCTGTTAGTTTTAGAATCAGTGAAGCCTGTTTTAAAGACAATGTAACTTAGTATAGTTACGCCTGTTTTAAAGACAATGTAACGGCAAGGGTTTGTTTATCTGTAGGCAAAGTGCCGTACATATAAATTGTCCCAGTAGTGATAAACTAACAGTGTTTTTTCTACCTTTATATTACAACAGCATGTTTCTACCTGAATTAGGAAATGTAGCAATATTTGTATTAAAATTGGGGAAAATATCCCTAAAATTTTCTTCCTTTTGGGAAAATAAGCCTGTTTTAAAGACAATGTAACTTAGTATAGTTAAGCCTGTTTTAAAGACAATGTAACGGCAAGGGTTGTCCTACTTCTTTGTCCAAGTATTGACATTTCAGAGAGATAGGGCTCTAGAATTACACTTGAGAGGCCCCCTCAATGGTGGACACCATTACAATTAACCTAAACTACTCCTAGAGGCCAAAGATAAAAAGTAACAGTTGTCATGAGGGGAGTGGAGGTGGCGATTATTACTAGAAAATCAAAATCTTCGTTCTGTTTATAGACTTTTAAAAAAGCAGCTTTTTTTAAGTAGATCATTTCTGTCATTTTTGTTTTGTGTAGACAGCAGAACTCTAAATAGCTAAGCATTAAAACGGTATGCAATAATAGAGGAGGTGGCGATTATTACTAGAATATCAAAATCTTAATTCTATTTATAGACCCCAAAAGAAAACAAAAATCTAAATAGATCATTTCTATCAAATTCTTTTTTTCTTTAGACAGCAGCTTTCTAAGTATTAAAACAGCATGCAATAATAGATCCTATAAAGGGGCAATTGCTGCCTCCACTAATTTCCAGTTTTTGGCAGTGTTGGTGAGTGATATTACCCTTTTAGCCCGACACTACCCTTCACCAGAGAGGAGGAACTTCGCATGATCTCATCTACTGATAGCCAGAGATTTCTCTTTCCTTTAATCTGTGCTACTGTAAATGCGCAAAAGCGTGCCAAAGGGGTCTGCAGTATTTAACCCAAATCAGAATCTTCTGACCTCTTGCTCCTTGCCAAATTGAACAAGCTCTGTATCTACTCAGATCATCTTGTCCATAGGGTTGATGAGATAATTTTTCATAATTTTTGTGCCCATCACCCAGAGTTAGACCTTGTTAAATATTTCTCTTTGAGATTGTTATTGCCTAATTTTGCGGAATTTCTTTCTCATGTTTTACGCATGATGTGTTTTTTATAAAAGGTTATGATTCATACTGGAGACAGTGAAAACAGATGGAAATGAAATTGTAGAAATATTAACCCTTGGTCGTTAACCCCGGTACCTCCCCACTTCTCCCTCTCTTGTACACTCCCCCTCCCCAGCCCTACAACTGTTCACCCCCTCCACAATATATATAAAATGCTACTTTCAATAAAAATACAGAAATATTTGATGTCTCCCTGAGGAGAGAAACAGGAGTATCATAATTCCCACCAGTAAAGTGTTAGACCAGTAATAAAACACTGTTAACGTCCATTATGTAAATCATCCACACTAAGCTATGTACTCCAGCATGGACAAGGTTTTGCACTAGCTATATATATCTTGTTCTGCACCGAGAACATATCTTTAATGAAGCACACATCTACATACAATTCATTAATGAGCAATTCATTTACAAACTTTTATTTCCTAAATGAGAAAACATGTTAAACACAAAAATATATCCTGATGATTTTTTTTTAATTCATAAAATCAAAATATTGTTGAATCTAGGGTGTCGTTTAGAAATTTGAAACAGAAGATACTGGTAATACTTTTCTAGGATGGAGAGTCATCTCCCCTGGATTCGTAATTTGATAAATTAACGACTTTCTTCCTTGGCTTAAGAGTGGTTTTTTTTAAAACAATCTATGTAGACAAAGATGTGAAGGGGTTAGGCCCTCATTGTGAGGAGTCATAAAATCCTACACAAACAGACTTTTATAGTAAAAAGATAATTATGAGATTTTTCTGTTCGTATCCTCTGTTGCTGCCATAAAGAAACTATCTGCAGGCAATAGAAGTAAAACTGGTAATTAAATTTATAGAGGCCACAAAAATACCTATATAAATACTCGTAAAACACAGCCAGAGAAACCCCATGAAGAATTGTGAAACAGACTATAGCGCTATACACATGACCGTCATTTTGTGGCCAATAAATGTCAAGATAATAAGTTTTGAGGAGTAATATGAAGTGTAAGAAATACTTTGTAGACCCACTACTCTCCCGACAGGTTAGGAAATATTCAAATAATTTTATGTGGAAAAACTTACCTACTGTCTTATAAATGTCAGAAATCTTTATCATTAGGTGCAGAATTTTATAATTCTCAGATAAAACATGAAAGGATAAAAGCACAAGGGCAGAGGAAAGGTGTGAAGAGGGAAAATCTGGGTCATACTTTCTGAAACAGAGTATAGAGATGAACTAGACAGATAGGTGGTTTGTGGGGCTATAAAAGTCAGGTTTTGTGTGTCGGGCCGCTGTGATTCGGCCACTATAAGGTAGAACACTGAGGCTTTGAGTATCATTGAGTTTGACATTAAAATGCTAGCCTGTTACCTAAACCATGTAAGTAACACAGCTTTGAGGGCTTTTGTGACTGGAGATAGCCGGCTATAAACTTGTACCATTCATGACAGACAGGTAGATAGATGACCTCTGTGACATGACCTCCGACCTAGCGACACGACCTCTGACCCTAAGATACCTGTGGCGAGGATATTTACAAGCATATCATATACATGTTAAGGTATACAATGGGAGTGAATTCCGAGGTGTGAACGCCATTGTAGAGGAGGGTGGTTCTAGTCCTCAGGTGTAAGCCTATACCTTTCTGGTCTATCCGTACCGACCTGTAATCCACACCTGGCCGTACCTACCTGTAATCCACACCTGGTCCACAGTCACACCTGGACAGGCAGTACTTGTTTAGAATCCTGCTTAGCATGAAAATTACTTTTCCACACTTTTGTAAAATTGCCTACACAAGTAAATATCTAAACCATCAGGAAATGAGGGATTACCTTAAATAAGTTAACTTGTCTTGCTGGCAGGACCACTGTGACTGATCAAGAACAGAAATCTAACTGACACCATTCCATCATAGATTTACTTAGTATATACCACTATCTCTCAGGACAGCTTATCTATAATTACAGATGATCTAACATGTTATTAAAAGATATCTAAAATGTATTATTCCAAGACAAGAGAAGTTTTATGATATGTGATCTCTGAGGAGATATGACATCTGATGGCAGACAGCTCTAACAGCTAGTTAACACAGGTTACCACACAAGACAGGTGATCACACAACACAGAATATCACAGAAGACAGGTGATCACAGAAGAAAGGTGACCAAAGGCAATCACAGAAGACAAATGATCACATAAGACAGGTGATCAAAGATGATCACGGAAGATCACAGAAGATCACATAAGACAGGTGATCACAAAAGACAGGTGATCAAAGACGATCACAGAAGATCACATAAGACAGGTGATCACAGAAGACAGGTGGTCACAAAAGACAGGTGATCCATTTGATGACAGGGGGTAGCAAAAGACACGTTATCTCATTTCATCGCTTAAGAAAAAATATTTATTCAGAAAGATTATCTTTGAGGCAGATGATCTCTTAAGACAGATGATTTCAAGTGAAATATTAAGACACAATTTCATAAGACATGATCTTTAAGACAGATGATATTTTAGGTGAATGATTCAGATGTGATTTCATAAGACATGATCTCTTAAGACAGGTAATCTGTAAGACATGTAATCTCTATGACAGGTGATCCCTAAGACATGTGATCTCTATGACAGGTGATCTCTATGACAGGTGATCTCTATGACATGTTATCTCTATGACAGGTGATCTCTATGACATGTGATCTCTATGACAGGTGATCTCTATGACAGGTGATCTCTAAGACATGTGATCTCTTTAACAGGTGATCTATAAGACATGTGATCTCTATGACAGGTGATCTATAAGACGGGTGATCTCTAAGACATGTGATCTCTATGACAGGTGATCTCTATGACAAGTGATCTATATGACAGGTGATCTCTATGACAGGTGATCTCTATGACAGGTGATCTATAAGACAGGTGATCTCTAAGACATGTGATCTCTATGACAGGTGATCTCTA
>NW_018480018.1:73880-74926 GCF_002113885.1 Mizuhopecten yessoensis | reverse complement strand
GTGATCTCTATGACAGGTGATCTCTAAGACAGGTGATCTCTATGACATGTGATCTCTATGACAGGTGATCTCTAAGACAGGTGATCTCTATGACATGTGATCTCTATGACAGGTGATCTCTAAGACATGTGATCTCTATGACAGGTGATCTCTAAGACAGGTGATCGACTGATATTTACTAAGACCTGGTGACAGATCAGGACTGTTGATCTCTAGTGATAGCTAACAGATAATGACAGTAACTTTAGCTCCAAAATCAATGTACAGGATAAAGTGATCTTAATGGCAGTATTATACAGGTCAACTCTATGTATACACTGATCAGATAGAAAGCAAAGAGCAGCCACCTCTATACTACTGCCATCTGCTTGACATCACAGCCACATTACTGTATATAAATGTTGAAAAGGCCCTTGAACAGTTATAAACACAGTTGTAATTCACAGCTTATAAACACAGTCTAGATTTCATCTTGACACGTTTTTCTGGAATTGACTATAGATATGATGAGCGGCCATTATATATATAGATTTTTGTGGCCCATCAATGTCACCCAACCATCCCATTACCTGGAGCCAGCGAAGCGAACCCTCTCCAACACAAACACCTTATCACCCTTTAAATTAACTACAATCAGTGGACGCACCATCAGGTCTAAATACTCAAATGTAATTTGAGAAAGTGTCCCAAGGCAGTAGCGACTTTTTCTTTTAACTTGCTAAGGAGTATTGCGGAAATGAAATAAGCATTTTAAATTATGATTGCAGGCATTGAAATTCATTATTGCATTAAAGGTTGTAAGAATATTTACGTTGTTTCACAGAAAACTTTGCTGTCTCAGGTAAACGATAAGATCTGATGGGAGGAAAGAATATATATTGTCTGTAGCTTATAAGGTGGTGGAGCGGAAGCATACCTGATTGGTTGGGTTGGGAAAACGATATTGTTTGTGGCTGAGGTAGGCAGGTGGAATTATAGACAGTATTGTTTGTAGGTTAGAGACATATTGTTAAAATGTACAGTTTGTGTAAAGTCAGAGGGGGGGG
>NW_018480018.1:43520-73811 GCF_002113885.1 Mizuhopecten yessoensis | reverse complement strand
GGGGTATTGTTTGTATACAGTTAGAGGGGGGAGTATTGTTTGTGTAAAGTTAGAGGGGGGGGGGAGTATTGTTTGTGTAAAGTTAGAGGGGGGAGTATTGTTTGTAGGTCAGGTGGTGTTTGTAGGTCAGGTGGAGAGAAGGGAAAACATCATTTGTAGAAATTGATTCACTGTCTTTGAAATTGCATCAAAAGTTAAAGATTTAAACGAAATGGAAATAAGTCATAAATATTTTATATTCTACAAAGCCCGAAGAAATTCTTATTTACCACTGAATTGCTTTCTGATGGCATTCATAAGCATATGTGGTAAATAGAAAGGATCAGCTGTGTTGTCTTCATGCCTTGTATTATCATATTACAAAAGTGGTGGATTTAACTTCCAAGATAAATATATCCCTTGGTCGACCATCAAAAGTAAAGATCTTTGTATAATGATGTTTAAGTATTTGCATGCATAAATAAAGATTAGCATTTAAATTGTAAGAACCAAGGAAAACTATTTATTCATTGTCTCATTGGAAAAAATGTAACAATGAACAGATTATACACAGTTTTATACACAGATTTATGAGGTTTCTGTTGTTTTTGTATTGTTTTACAGCTAGCCCATTAACAATTTATGTAATTTTGGGTCAAAACTTGTGAAAAGGTTTAAAAATAAATAATGTTATAAATGAGTGTGTTACAACACTGATTTCTATTTTCTGTTAATATAACAAAGCAGTTTGGCCAAAGACATTTAGGAATAATCTGATTTAGAACAGATACAATATGCGGAGCTCTGAGGAGGTTAAGTTGACCAAAAGGAACTATTTGTTTCATGGAGATTCTATTTCTCTTGTGACAAGGATTTCACACACTGTAGCAATTAAAGAAACCACCCTTGTCTAAAGTTTGAGGCAAAGTGTCTGTAAGCAATGGCATAATGACATCGTGAAATGATATTCCAAGTCATCTGACTTCAACAAATGTCGATTTCATTTGCAACTTTTCACTTGAAATATATCAGACATGTATATTAACTTATTGTTTATATGCATATATGATGTATTATAATAATCAAAAGTGAAGTGCATATCATTTGCATTGAAAACAATTTAAAGTAGGACATATCTGTCAATTATCCGTTGACGAGTTACCGTGACAACAGGAACCTCTGTCAGTTTGTACCTTTGTACATCAGAGGAGGTGTGAGACGAGATATTGACGAGGTGTAGGGAAGTGTCACAGGGCCGATTACGTCTGCCACATTAAAATGAAGAATAAACCGCCAAGTTGATAACACCGAAGCATCATCATTCGTTTTGATCCATTATCATTATTCTGAGACAGGCTTGTATTTCATTTAGTAAAAACATTTCTTACAATGACTTACGGATCATTTTAATCACTTTGAACTCTGATATGAATATTTCATTTCAACTTTCAATATCACTGAAAATATATTAGGTAAGAATTTAATGTCAATAAGTTTTAAGCTTAAAGAGCTTCGAACAAACCGTCTGACATTCATTGAAATAATTTAACAAGCTGTAATCAGGAATTCATGTGCACAAGCCCGCAGGGATCATTTGTCATTAAAACAAGGGCATGTTGAATAATCGGTTATTAAACAAACTCCTGACATAGGCAGCCCACTCATTTACATACAAAACATGCAGGTGCCCTATCTACATACACAAATGCTTAACGCCATTAAATATGTATGTCTGAAAACCTACTTATGCAAGGATAATTTGCATACATGGTAGAACTATCTTTGAACAACACTAAAATTTTAATACAAATGTTGTTTTGTATTTAAGTCAGTGACTACCTTCGTCTCCAGACTGAAGTTGTCCCGAGTCTACTGCTGTTGTGAGTTTTTTCTTTTGTCAATATAAGTGTTACAGGAAAAGAGAAATGCATGGCCAGACCACTGTCCAGTATACAAACAGAAGACCCTGCGAACTCTATACAGACACTCTAATCGATTGAGCTACTCAGGTTGCCAGAGATCAACCCAGTCCAGTTTCTCTACCTTTCTCCCTCCTTTTTGTAAATCTTTCCCCCCCTCAGAACAACTGTATTTACAACCCAGGTTCCTGTATCCCCTTGTCAAACATTGATCCAGTATTTGAAACAAGGGTTAGTCACAGGCAACACTGCAAAAGGAAAGGAAAGAGGCACGGCCAGACCAGGATTTGCCCTAGAACCCTCAGAACGCTAGAGAGGCGTTCTACCAATTGAGCTACCTTGTTGCTGATATTGAGGCACAGCCAGACCATGATTTGCCCTAGACTCCTCAGAACGCTAAAGAGGCGCTCTACCAATTGAGCTACCTTGTTGCTGATATTGAGGCACAGCCAGACCAGGATTTGCCCTAGAACCCTCAGAACGCTAGAGAGGCGCTCTACCAATTGAGCTACCTTGTTGCTGATATTGACGTTGAGTTCAATTCTGTTCCACAAGCCTTTTGTTGACGTGAACTTTATGTTGGTGTAAGGCTACTACTGTGAGCATTATGTTTAAGTGTGTATTAGTGAAGGCCTTAAGTAATTGTAAGGCCTAAAATCGATGAGCCTTTTCTGCTTAAGGCTTTATTTATTTTAACTTCTTTTTTTTTTAACAAAAAATCATGAAACATTTTCTGTTGATATTTATTAATCATTCTTGTTGGCCTGGTTGGTAGCACACAGAAGGTTTTAATGTGGGGAGAAACTGGAGTACTCACAGAAAACCCAGTAAACAACACAGTGCCGAAACGTGACTCGACCCACAACCCTTCAGTCAAGAGCCTGGCGTCCTACCACTGGACTACAGTGCCTCCTATAACATTTACCAAGACATTTTTATAAATAGTGAACAGGATGGTGTCATTCTCAAAGGTACAATCATAGCTCGCTTTACCAGGGTTCAAATGTTATGGAGTTTTTCTCCGACAAATATCAGCATCCCTGCAGTACAAATTTCACTTTATCCATAAAAACCATTAAATACAGATTTACTGAAAACAGGGAACAACAATACGGTATCATGTCAGAGTACGTGTCGCCATAACAACAGACCTGATTTGCTACAGCTGACACGGTGAAGTGTGTCTGTCATTGACAAAATGTTTACAAGATCAAAAGGGAAATTTTATCCCTAGCCAATTTCACACTATTCAGTTGGTGTTTTGTTGTGACACAGGTTACTAATGTGTCTGTCAGCTCTGGACAGGCTGCCATGATGGGCAGGCCCCTATGTTTTCATAACTTAACCCCCTGGACTGTATCCTGGGGAGGGGGCAAAGGGGCCATGGAGAGGGAGCTAGAGGGTCAACAATGGGGGACAAAAAAGGGACACACAGTGTATAGTAGGGAGGAGGAAAGGGGCTATAGGGACAGGAAAAGGACCAACAGACTTCAGCTCGAGACCCAATTAGAACTGGACACTCGACATCCAAAAACACAAGGTATATGAGATATGTCCTTGAGGAAGCTATGGGCCAGAATGCTGCAGTGGGCTGCAGTGGGCCACATTAGGCGCAATGTCAATATGTTACAGTCCATCGTCTGGAGAAGTACTTGCTTACCCAATTTGATAATTGCAAATAACAAACTATGTACATGTACATTGAACTAAGAACAATAACTCTGTAAATAGTGGGGCACCAAAGGGCAATAACTCTGTAAATAGTGGGGCAACAAAGGGCAATAACTCTGTAAATAGTTGGGCACCAAAGGGGATTAACTCTGTAAATAGTGGGGTGCCAAAGGGGAATAGCTCTGTAAATAGTGGGGCGCCAAAGGGGAATTACTCTGTAAATAGTGGGGCACCAAAGGGGAATAACTCCTTAAATAGTGAGACACCAGACCAAAAGACCAAATGGCAATAACTCTGTAAATAATGGGACATGTGAACCTACAGTCCACTCCTGTGGTACCCATGAGGGACGATTATAATATTTGTAGCTAGTACAGGACATACACTTGTTTACAGTGTTGTTTTTATATCTAGTTTTGTTCCGAGTTGAAAATTCACAACAGAAATACAAACCTCTACACTTAACTTTCACATTACAGAAAATATCATAAAATATCATAAAAAGTATTTGGTCCAACTGATATTTTTTTTTATCTTCAGCTTATTTAGAAATATTTCAAAATGCACTTGATTTCATTAATGGCTGAGTACATTCTATAAACCTGTTTTAAATACACAACATAACTCAATGAAGAGTTCCTTGTATGGGGCCTCTCAATGAAGAGTTCCCTGTATGGGGCCACTCAATGAAGAGTTCCCTGTATGGGGCCTCAAATTCATAAGGAACATGATATGCAAGATCATTATGAAAGAAATTTACCAAGTTTCAAACTGTACTTTAGAAGTGTGTCCCTGCCTGGAGCCTGGGTTGATGGAGGATCATCAGATCTATCTGTGGAGGCTGGCGTTGATTATGGCCCCGTAATGAGGAAATAGGTGCTACATGATAAAGCCAGCTACTCTGTTATCCTAACCAAATAGGAACAGTGTTAGAAATATTATCAATGTAACAACTCTGCCATCACAACCTTTCCATATTCTCTTTACACTCCTAGCTTTGTTAGCAGCAAATAGGACATATTTAAACAAATATATACTAAATATTCAAATGTTTTCTCAGTATCTTTTCACTTTCTTTGAATTTTCTGATTTCATTTTTCCCCTGTTAATTTTACTTTTTGTGCTCAGTTTATAACCCGAACATCCTTATTTTCTGTTTATTATTATATAGAAATCTAATAAAAAAAAAAAGAAGACAAAAATGTCCTTTATAAGAAAGCTGTTTGTGTTACAAACAAACTGCCTTTGTTGTTAGACCTGACTCGTGGTCAGACCAAGGAAATATCAGGCCCGGGTCATTCCTCCACATCTATCTAGGATAATGATAGCTGCTATTGCACTGGCAGTTTGGAATACAGACCCAAACATTTGGGTTAGGTATCATCACAACCTATTGAATCCCACATTTGTTTTCTAAATAGTATGTAAATGTTTTTTTATCAGTCCTTTTCAACAAGGGAAATGACTAATGAATCTGGTTTGTAATATTGATAATTTTTTTTTTATATCACTGCTTGATGTAAAGTTTGTCTCATTTGGAGTGTTATGCAGGGAACAAAGGAAGGAAGGAAGTATAAAGACGGAGAAAAGGGATGGCGGTAGGTCAGAGGTCAGGGGTCAAAGGATAGTGGTAGGTCAGAAGTCAGCGGTCAATGATGCCAGAAGATTAGAAGTCAGAAGTCAAGGAAGAAAGCATGTCAGAAGTCAGAGGTCAAAGAATGGAAGCAGGTTAGAAGTCAGAAGTCAAGGATGAAAATATGTCAGAAGCTGGGGGTTAAATTATGGGGAGGAATCAAGGATTCAGATTGAAGGACAAGACATGAATCAGGATTCAAATGAGGGGAGGGTTGGCCAGGGTCAAAAGATGGGAGAATGTCAGAGGCTGAAGGACAGGAGAGGTCAGGGATCAAAGGATGGGATGGGTCAGGGTAAGAAAGGGGGTTGTGTTGTCCAAGGTACATGTTAATGGAACCCCTGTATAAAGATCCCCTATGTATACAGGAAACTTACTCAAGTTCCCATTTATTTTGCTTCATTGGGTGTCAAGCTCTGTATAAAGGCCACTTGAATATAAAGGGTGTTTTCCAGGTTTCTTTGGTACCTGTTGTATACACAAGTGTGATTAAATCATATATATCTGAGAAGTTTAAAGCCCGATTTTTCTGTAAACTATGGTACATCCAAACTTGACTAAAGTTGTATACACTTTTCACATGTTTTTACTAGGTTGACCCACCTCTGATGAAGTTGTAGAATTTTATGTGTTTTCACAGAGTGAGATCGACCCAAGCTCCAATATGTGGGTATAAAGAGGCAACCAGCCAGTTTTCACATCACACGTGGATAAGAACGCCTGACACATATGTAATTTTATTGTATTTTCATGTGAATTCCAACAAGCAGGTTTTTTAGCTCTTGATGTGTAGCATCAGTTCTTCAACATATGTACTTACAGACGATTCATTCATCATAAAACGTTAATAAAAACTGGATTGGCTATAATGGCGTTTAAGGATAGTGTAATATGTGTTATATACTGTTACATGGGGGCTCTGACGACTATAGTCCTCCATAATATATATACTCTGTACCGTAATTGTGTTAGTTATAGACCTCTCTGATGACTAGCCCTCTGTAATAATACTCTGTACCATAATTGTGCTAGTTATAGACCAGTAGACTGTTCACACCTCATTCACGTTTTATCACGGTCTATCACTGTCAATGTGTCGTAAACTGTAATTGTTTTTTTTATTAGAAAACAAATGTTTTTCCTTTATGCTTGTTTTATTTGTAACAGTTTTCAATATTAATGTGTAATTCAAATGAAGTTGCTGACTGTAGCTCAATTTACGTCTGCTGTGCGAGTCGCCCAGATCTCTCTCTTTACTTGAAGGCCTTTTGGGGGAACTTAGAGTTTTATTTCAAAACAGAAGAGGTTTATAGGGCCAATAAAAAGAAGATATCATTTCTAGAAAGACTGAATGAAGGTATGGTAGGAGGCCATTAGTTCAGCCCCTAGTATGCTGGTATAACAGCGAGCTAGCCAGCCTTTAGTTCAGCCCCCAGTATAACATCAGTAGCTTCAAAAAGAGAAAGAAAATAAATCATACAAGCACGGTTCACTAATATAAGCTGGGTGTTAACATGGAAGTTTATACTTTTTCAAATTTCCATGAGGAGACTTTGCTTCTCAAAATTAAAATATAAATAGAATGTGTTTATACCGCCTAGAGACAAAATAACCCTTTCAAATGACATTTTGTGTGTTGTTCTTTCAGATGAAATCATTAGATCTTAGAATATAGGAGCAGTTAATTCACTGGTTGAAAACACTAAATTTTCGGGTCCAAAATCGAGAGTGACCTCGAGCTCCTAAATAAGGAGGGTTGGCAAGTAAGGCAATTTTGAGTCCACACATGGCCCTGTTTTGTTATAGACTTCAATATTTCCTGAGGTATGTCAATCCCGACTCGAGATTTAACCACCACCAGTGTAAGCTGACTAAACTCCATTGACTCCCTAGGACACCAGAAGGACATATATCTTCCTTATCAACATGGATGAAACAGTTTCTTTCAATAATTTCTCCTCAATGTCCCCAAGTATTGACTTTATCGGTTTTCTATGTTAATTCTTCGCCTGTTAAAAGTACAGAATCTCCCCTCTTTTTTAGAAAGTATGGCAATAAATAACCGCGAACTAGTCTCCTCACACAGATACCCATCCTCACGGCTGCTTCATTTACTTTGAATTTCTAATTCTTAGTTCATTTGAAGAAATTTGAACAGGTGTCCTCAAATAAAATATATCTAAAAACAGCTTTTAATTTCACAGAATTTATCTAATGTAATACCTATTACTCATAAGCAGCATGTAAATCACGCTCATTATGTATGATATTCATTGCTGTACATGTACTGAATTCTGATTGGTCAATATAATCACCTGATTTCCATATTAGGCAACATCTATAATTTTTTGTCAGCCATGACATAACCAAACATCATGCACTTTGACATAAAACAGACGTAAATGTGACAATTATTTATACATTTCTTCAGGTGTAAAAGACATTAGGCAAATCAGCTCCACTCAAACTGTTTTAATAATCACTAGAATTTCACAGTTGTGACTACTGATTCGTCAGTTTGAAAAAAAATTGAAACCGTTCAAGTCAGTCGATTTTTATTAAACCTGATAATTAAAATTAAAATAAAAATAAAAAATATTTATTAAATAGAAAAATAAATCACTGGGTAATTAATAACCCCTGACCCCACATAGAAAACCTGATAAACTATAAATATATTTATATATATATCTTTACCTTGTACCTACTGAAGGTACTGAACATGTGTATACTAATCATTAGCAGAACTTCAGAAGAAGTCAGAGAAGGGACTAACTCTAATTGAAAAAGTTAACATAAGAAATATAATAGGAGACACCAAAACAAAAGGAAAGACAACATCAGTAACTGAGGAAACAACCGACATCAGACCTCAAGGAAACGTTCCATAAAATTAACAGACTTAAGTTGTGCAATTAAAATGAAGTTGAAACTCCAAACAAAAAGAAATCTGTGGTTTAAAACTCAGAAATTGAAACATTTAACACTGAGCAACTAGGGATGACTTATATAATAACGTGATATTCTAAGTATTTTTTAATGATTTGTTTGAGTATAACTTTGTTTGTATGTCCATTGACCGATTGGTAACATTTCTGACATCCAAAATACCTGTTTTATTTGAAAACTAAAATTTGGATAACATTTCCATACTTTCATTGTTTATACAAATAAGAATAGTAAGCATTTGACATTTTCTATAGAATATTTATGTTTAACTTTATTTATCGCTGATTATTTATTTTAAAACAACTGAATTTTCTTATTTCATGGTAAAATGTATGTTTCATTTATTTATGAAACACCTTAACAAACACAGTCTGACTTCTGTTAATAAAAATAGGATCAACAACAAATAGAATCATCAATAAAAAATATTCATAATCATTTTATTTTTCTTTTCATATATATCTAAATATCAATCCACATGCACAGGTAAAATGTATACAACAAAACAGAAACTCTTATAGTAATATTGTCTAGGAAGTCCCAAGTTCTACAACTGAACGTGTGTTAATGTCACACTCGTCCTCACCACTAACAAACACTGGTTAAACTACGCTAAACCTCCACATCAATTACAGGACGAGATCAGGACACGGTAAATGTCAAAACAGCTTAAAATACAGGAACATATCACACCTTCCATATTAAGGATGCAAGACCAATAGTTGGCATAGTTTTTAAATGTCACATCCTGTCAAAATATTTTCATTTTTCCATTTTGTTTTCGTATCTGATTTCTAATAATACATTTTAGTGTGATGTCATCGCTTTATAATAAAAGTAGGACAAAACAAAATGCAGCGATTTTGTGAAAAATAGTTTTTTTTATAGTACATTAAATCACCCTGAAGAGCATAGGGGGCTTGGGAAGGTTTGTTCTGATTAAATGGTCGACAATTATTTTATCTTTTTGGTTCATTGCTACTGACAAAATGCACCTTAGTGTATTCTTATTTCAAATTCATGAAGTAATGAAATTTTATGATTTATATAAAGAAATTTACTGGTAGATTTAGTTGATGTCAACACTTCAAAATTTAAATTTAGTGAAAAAATCTATCTAACATTTATCTTATGATCAAAGCAATTTACTTGTTTTCTAAAAGGATATCTGTGTGCAAGGAACAGTACTATTATTAACTCATTCACCTCTGAGGACCCATTTGAACTCTTCCATTTCAAAGGTTGGAATAGTTCATTATGAAATTTCAGGGGTAAATGAGTTAAAGGTTATCATGCCTCACTCCAATATTTATCCACTTTCAAAAAAGAGTTCCAAACTAGGAAACCCATGAACATATCTTTCTTGGTGGATTTGTAGGATTTTGTTAATTAACTTGTCACAAATCAAAACAATACTAAAGAATGAACGCATTGAAAATGCTCAGCTTTGTCATTATCATAAAACAATTCTAATTGAAGTTTTAGGGGAAGATAACTCCTACAGTATAAATCATTAAGGGAGCTCACTCTTTCAACAAGTCTATACTTGTGGGAAATAAATATTACAGCACACATCCTTAAGAATTAATAAATTAAGAAATATGTATCTTTATGAGATAATTCTCTTACAAAATGTATGCTAAAGGAAGGGGAGTCATCAAAGTAATTATGATATTACAATAATGTCACTGTTTCTGTTTATTACGACTCAAATATATGGGAATGATTTTTCTAAGACTTTTTTTTTTATGCTATCAGTGGAGAAATTTTGAAAGTGTAAATGTTACAGTTACTTTATCATTACAAATACATTGAAAAAGGAAGATATCATCACAGCAAACAGGATGATGAAAACAAACCTTTATCTCTGTTCACAAATATTCTCACTGTGTGTCTTTTCCAGACTTATCTGACAACAGATCCATGTCCACATCCATGTGAACTAGTAACTGTGGCTTACTTAGACACCTGGCACACTGACCAGGGGATGAAGTAGCCGTCGGAGTTAATTAAAACCAAAACAATGTAATTGTATGTGACAGGACATCTCTTCCCGTCCAATAATGGCTGTCTGCACATACAACACATGTCATCCATTTCAATCATTTCACATGATATATTTTGAATGGTCATTCTGTGATTAGCTTCCAGAGTGATGTCCCTTATACTGTCAATATGAAACACGATCTAGTTCCTCCCTAGGCACCAATCAAAACACACCCTTGGTTCTTCTTGTTGCACAGACATATTAAAATGGTGGACCAAATCAGATTGTTAGGGCTTCAATAGTTGTGAACAGGTTTTGTTTGCTTATGATTTATTTAGTAAAAATGTCCCAAGGTTTTTGCAAGAAAAGAAAATGTGTAAAATTTGAAATATTTCTGAGGGAAATGATTTAATGTCCCAGGACATTGTGTTTTAATACCAACCTTAATATAAAAGTGAAAATATTGATTTGAAATTGAGTTTAATGATTCATAAGGCTAGTGACTCCATCCTAATGTGGAGTCCTAGAGATTTTCAAAAGATCATATGGTTTAAAACCTTATCTATTTAAAACTAAAATATAATGTATCATTATTTTCAATTTTTTCATAAATATCAATATTACTTACAAAAATGTCAAATATTGCTGATCAAAATAACAAAACATTGACAATAAATCTATTAACTCATTCTCCCCTACTTGCTCAGTCTTTGACTTGGTAAGGTTCAAATGTTACTTTAGGGGTGAATGTGTTAAAACAATGTTATAAATACTTGAGTAGAATATAGTATAAATACAATTTTCCCATTTTTCTTTATTTTATTTTATCCACCAATGCTATTTGTAGTGTATTTTGATCTGATAGCCATCATTCAACATACCTACAGACATTTAAAAGTGCTCAGAAATGAAATTTATCTGACAGAAAACATGACCAATGCCTGCTGGGTGTAGGCAGGTTCATCTTCGTGAGTGATATTGTCCGGGACATTGTAGGAAATATAAACCTGGGTCAGATTTCCTTTAAACTCAATATCCACCCTACTGGAGAATTGTCTGATGTACGAAATTATTGGAATATTTCATTTCTATTTTAAGTCATGCTTATTAAACATTTTATTGTATCTGAATGAATTTGAAGCAACCAAAACCTTCTTAATATGCTTAAAGATTATTTAATATGAATTATTTACTGTATAATGCATGGTACATTTGGTTTTTATATGGTAAAATCACAACTAAGATGAGAAAAGTAATCTTCAGGAAAAGCTGACTTAACCTTGTGAATTAGCTCAAATATTGTTTTTCTACCACTAATAAATAAATAACTCAAAATTTGACAAAGCCAATGGAGTGGTTTTTAGTGTAGATACACCTTTTTTCACCGGCATTTGTCTCTGTGTGAAGTCATTAATATAACAAAAAATTATTTCATAATTTACAAGGAAAACAGTTCCATAAGCTAAGAAAAAAGATCTCAATTTCATAATTTTACTTGACTTTATCTTCTAAAAACATCAGATTTACATTTGTATTAAAATCATTTTGTTTTCTGCATATATATCAATATTGAAATAATGAATGTTTTAATTCATTCACCCCTGAAAACACATTTGAACTCTTCAAATTCAAAGGCTGGAATAGTTCATTATGAAATTTCATACCTTTACGAGGGCATGTAAAACTGTATAAAGTCGTTAGATCATAAAGTTTGGGAGAGTTCAGCAGTTGTGTCATAAAGCTGGTTACCGTTTCATTACAAAACCTCCGCATAATGTTTCCTTTACGATGCATTCAAGACACACAATCTTTGTACGTTCAAATTCTGCCACCCTCCTTAAAAATATTCTCATAGTCATCTGCTATTGGATTTTTTTAACGAAAACTTTATTGTTTAAAACATCTCGGGTTTATCGGTGTTGTTTTACTGACATAGAATCTAAAAGAGAATGTAGATATTTTTTTTGCCGTGGTTATGAAGTTATGAAGATTTATCACTTAGTATTGACCCTTCAGACAGGCCCTGAAACTGTTTATAAAACAATTACAATGTACAACAGTGAATTATGTCAGAAACGGCCATGACAATGCACAATGTAAGCTGAAAATTGTGCTTTGAATTTATTAAAATTTTAGATAAGGGCCACCCAAACTGAAACATCCCCGTCATCTGTGTTTAATGATGTACCTCTATGTACCCCAGGGAACGATCGCTGTACATACTGAAAACTGTCTTTTCAATTCTCCAGGAACAGCCCAGTTTCAATACCTATCTCTTGAATGTCTGTCTATTTGTATATTACCTACCTCTTGAACGTCTATTTGTATAATACCTACCTCTGAATGTCTACCCCATTTTCTGCTGTTTTAGATGCCTACTTCTTGTCTGTTAAATACCTTGTTCTCTTTAACTTGTTCAACCCTGAAATTTCATAATGAACTATGCCAACCTTTGAATTGGAAGAGTTTAAATGTGTCTTCAGGGATGAATGAGTATTCTAAGATGTCTTCTGTTTGTCCTACCAATGCCAACTTGTAAACATTTCAATATGCCTACCTTTGATTCCATTCCCTCCCTCTTGGACATTAAATGGCTACCTCGTGTCCTGTATTTTATCCACCAATGCTATTTCAAACTTTGTTCAGTCATTGTCCTATCAAACTTTGTCCAGTCATTGCCTACTTTTGTCATTTCATTGCCTTTTACCTTGGTGTCTTATTTTTCTGTTTTCAATGCTTAACTTTTGTCTTTACAATGTGTCATATTCAATGCCTAACTTTTGTCCTTACAATGCGTCATATTCAATGCCTAACTCTTGTCCTTACAATGCCTCATATTCAATGCCTAACTCTTGTTTTTAACAATGATTTGCCTATACCTTGTCTTACTAATGCCTAACTCTTGTCCTTACAATGCCTCATATTCAATGCCTAACTCTTGTTTTTAACAATGATTTGCCTATACCTTGTCTTACTAATGCCTAACTCTTGTCCTTACAATGCCTCATGAGTTAGATGTATTATATATCAATCAGACAAACAACCAATCAGACAAACAACCAATCAGACAAACAACCAATCAGACAAACAACCAATCAGACAAACAACCAATCAGACAAACAACCAATCAGACAAACAACCAATCAGACAAACAACCAATCAGACAAACAACCAATCAGACAAACAACCAATCAGACAAACAACCAATCAGACAAACAACCAATCAGACAAACAACCAATCAGACAAACAACCAATCAGACAAACAACCAATCAGACAAACAACCAATCAGACAAGAGTATATTACTAGAAGCATTTTATAGTGGAACTATTGGAAGAACACAACATGATATGCTGCTGTAGTAACATAGCATACATCCTTAATTGATCAAACATATCTCTGTAATTTGTTATAGAAAATAGTTCCGTAAAGATACAAACCAATGATTCCTGACTGTTTACTGCTGTGTGCCAAGTATGAAAACAGACCTAGTATCAACAACAGAACCCAGATTACAGGAACAACAGGTGCTCCAAACATGTCAATACAGGAATCTACCCTATACCACACCTGTAAAGGGATAGCACTGGACCCAGTTTCAAAAACTTCAACTAAAAAGCATTGTTGCAGCTATGGAAATTTTTTAAAAATGTTTACAAATGTTTACAAATGTTTACATTTTTTTTCATAGCTTCAATAATGAATAGTTGAATAGTGATGAGAATAGATTTGATGGGTTAAAATTTTTGAAAACTTCAGTATTTAATTGGACAATTTCCAGACAGAGACATATTTATAGCAGACTGTTTCTTCTAAACAAAACGTGAAATTTGACCAGACCACCATTTTGATTTTGGAAGCATGAAGGATATGAAACAAATTCTGACAAAGAAGTATATTCCCATACCGAAAAAAGTTACAAAAAAGTTACTTCTTTTTAGTTACAAAAAAGTTATAACTTTTGATGCTAGATTGGAACCTTGTGAGAAGAGAGTTTCAATCTAGTACTAAAAAGTTACAAAAATTGTGACAATCTCTCAGGATGAAGGACAGCCAAGGTGCCTTGGTAGGGTACACTTGAATACACCAACGAATGGTAAGAATCAGAAAGAAAGGGATCGAACACTAACGACCAACATTCACACACTCTGAAACTTTTTTTAAAATAGACCAAATATCTCTAGATTATGAAAAAAAACCCAGTCAAACTTGGAAAATTCTTTTGCAAAAGCTAAAATCATATTAATTAACCCATTCATCCCTAAAGTCACATTTAAACCTTACCAAATCAAAGACTGGGCAAGTCCAGTTTAAATATGTAGGGGTGAATGAAGTTTTAAATGTAATTATTATTGAACTTTTTTTTTTTTTTCGTTCGTTATTTTTACCTTACTACAAGAGTATAAATATTGTCGTCATGTGATGAAAGATCAAAAGGATACGCTTGTAATATGTATTTTGAATAGACTTATTCAATGAAGCGAATACTTACTTACACTTGATATGACCCAGATGTAACCCAACACTCCGAACATTTTACCGTTTATCCATATAAACCAGCAAACTCAAAACAAACTATAGACACATAAACAACATTATCTTAACTATAAACACATAAACTACATTATCTTAATGCACTACAGTTGAAATGTCTGATTATGTTTCCATCGTTGCGTTAATACAAGAAACAAATGTTAAGCAAACATTTTAAAAAAATCTACAGCATTAAAAATATACTGTATTCATAAACGCCCCAACTCTGATATAAATATAAATAGAGTTTGTTAAAAAATAATGGATGTTTTCAATAAATTTGTTATGAATTTTACGTTAAATTTACAGGTAAAATCAAACAGGTATTACTAGAACTTTTTATGAAAATTATTATTTTTGACAAACATGATTTAAAAAAAAATAAACATGTAATTAATTAAAAATCTGAAACTAGTCCACATATAATATACTGGTAGTATACAATAGACTGTCCCGGAATTTTTCCATTTTCGATAACTTCATTAAAACTTTCAGAATCTTACCACATATTTCTCCCAGCTGTGAAACATAGCTGATATTTTAACACTTTTTATCAACCAAACTTTGAAATCAAAGACGAAAGAGCAAAAACCCATAAGTGAGGGTTTAGAAAGAAAATATAGAGGATATCAATTTCTCATATTTCTGTAAAACTATTTAAACACATTTTTCAGGAAAAAAACAGCAAATTCAACAGTGTAAAAATAATCATTCAATTTTTCAATTACACTTGTGAGAATGTAAACCCTAACAACAGTGGTAAACGTGTAGGCTGTATCAGTCAGTGGGGTCAGCCATTCTGTGTACCTGGAGATCCTACCTTGTGAGAGGGGACCGTTTACATAATAATGGTGGTTTGTTGTAAAGGAGCCTTTTTTATAACATTGGAAGCAAACATTCTCGATGCAAACATTCAACACAAAACCCAAACTTTCAAAGAATATTAGAATTTTTTATCATTTTTATAAATAGGAAATTGGGCATGTTTAAAACCTACACTTCAATCAAATATATTAGCAGTTTGTTTATCTTTTTAGGAATAAAAAAAATTAAGAAATCAGTTTGACATGTTCAAAACACAATTCATTGATTTATTTATCAACTTCTGTATCATTTTTTATCAGTAAATAATTGGAGAATTCAGTTGACATATTTTAAACCTTTTATTTTATTTTTATAGAATGTTTTTAGCGGTTTACATTTTTTTATCAAGAGAAAATTGCCGAATTCGATATTAAAACACAAACTTGCATGAAATAGTTTAGCAGTATTTTGTATACAATATTTTATAAAAAGAAAAAATGGAGCTTAAAAATTCTCAATAATTCTTTATATGAAAAGTATTTAATACAGAATATAAAAGATTATATGAATAATTATAGTCCTTATTTTGATGAGACTTATGAAGTTCTATTAATACGGCAGCGGAAACCTAAAAATACCCTTTAGTGTTCATACAGATTCAACAGTGGAAAATCTGTTAAATAATTACTGCCCGTAATTATTGGGTGGTTTTGTTATCCCTCACGGGAACACCTGCCACTACACCAGGTTATAGCGTATCTTATTACAATTATCTTTGTGTATCAGTCTCTGTACTTTTTCACCTATAATATCTCTTTTTCTTTGTATCAATGGTCCAGCGATCCATAGAGTAATATTTAATTCTATCAATCTCAAATTAAGATCAGAATCTTAATTATAAGAATCAATTATATATTACATAACAATCTCCTTCAGCGACTGATTTAGGTTTTTCCATTCAAATAATTATGCATATGCTTTAAATGTGTTTTTAAGAAGACTTTTCATTTGTATTTTAAATAGTGTTCAAGATGTTATGCATAATTTATATTTCTAAGATGAAAGTGAATGCAAAGTCTATTTAAACAATATTAAATAATTCCCTGTGTTGGGAGGTTTTGCAGAGAAATGACATAATTTTAAATGTAGACATTGCCTTGACTATTATACAGGATTGTATGGACAGACTTATTTCTCTACTTAATTCAACAGACATTCATATCGCCATTGATTTATTTGTTAACATCATGACGTTCAGATTCTCCTGCAACTATTTTTAGGTGTTGTGTCAAAACAAGGAATCCTACTGTGTCCGTATTACTCTGTATTAATTATACTGTTTCTTCTCTAGACAAAATATTTACACAAAAAAAGTATCGACTCTTTGAAAATTTTGACATTTAAGTAAATTCAGAAAAAGGAAGCAAAATTAATATAATGTAAAATCAGTACAGTTGTTACACAAATAAATATGCCTTATCATATTGACAAACTTCAGAAATTCAATTTCTAAAAGAAGAAATCAATTGACTACTAGCAACACAGACAAGGTTTTTTTAAACAATTTGAAAATAAAACAAAGAAAAATATTTTTCAATTACATTTTATAAACAATAGCCAAGACATTATTTTGTTAACTGTTTTTTTAACAAAGAAATATGATTCTGATTTTATAAACAATAGCCAAGACATTATTTTGTTAACTGTTTTTTTAACAAAGAAATATGATTCTATCAACCAATAGAAACTGTTAGTTTGATCAGTCCTAAGAACTTTGGAGTCATCTCAAAGATTGACGGGGGCGTTATTGTAATCCTGTCAATAGGTAATGGAACATGTTTTTAAGCTTCTCTGTATAACGGACGGTGATACAATAATATTGTGAATGAAATACAAAATGTTTTCATTTTTCCCTTTGTGCATGTCACTCAGCGAGGCGGCTAAGCAGAAGTAACGTGCGCTGAAGGGTAATAGCCCGCTGAAGAGAGGTGGCAAGTTAGCCTTGGTCATGGGTCAGTCCGGAGGATCCCAGCTATCCCACTCATCATAGAGTATAATCTAACCCATCGACCAGTATAATCTATCTTAACCCTACCAGGATATTCTTACACTTCCGTCATACGCCAAACCCTATAAGAGTGTATTCGTTAAAGTCTACTACAAACATTCCTACCGGTCCAACGTTTGTATTCTTACAAGTGTAACAAGTATATCTTCACAGATTTACCCATCTATAAGTATCTAGGAATATATCTCAAAAGTCTGTCATTTGGGGGAAAATGTATTTCTTGAATAAATCCAGATATCTCAAACTATCTATTTCACTCAATCTTTAAAAGATTTGCAGAATACAGATTTAGGATATTGATTTCAAGGACGGTAATATCAGAAATGTCTACAAATAATTAGATGTACATGTATACTGCCACAGTAAATGTAACATTAGACAACTTAATTTATATATTCCTCCAGCACATCAGACAATATATTACTGGACAATAACCTCACGAAATTTGTTTTAAATCACAAGTCAATAATTGGTCTAAACTACCCTCATTGCTATAGTGCACCAGATATTTGAATACACACTTCAATGGTGTCCCAAAATTACTTGGGAGACCCTAACAATTATTGTTACTAAGTGTTAAAATAATGATCCACTGATACAATTTATGACATTTATATTTTGATGCAAGTCTTTAACATATACCAAAGTGTTAAATGTGAGTGTAGGTTCTGGTGTCATCTTTATACCAAAGTGTTAAATGTGAGTGTAGGTTCTGGTGTCATCTTTATACCAAAGTGTTAAATGTGAGTGTAGGTTCTGGTGTCATCTTTATACCAAAGTGTTAAATGTGAGTGTAGGTTCTGGTGTCATCTTTATACCAAAGTGTTAAATGTGAGTGTAGGTTCTGGTGTCATCTTTATACCAAAGTGTTAAATGTGAGTGTAGGTTCTGGTGTCATCTTTATACCAAAGTGTTAAATGTGAGTGTAGGTTCTGGTGTCATCTTTATACCAAAGTGTTAAATGTGAGTGTAGGTTCTGGTGTCATCTTTATACCAAAGTGTTAAATGTGAGTGTAGGTTCTGGTGTCATCTTTATACCAAAGTGTTAAATGTGAGTGTAGGTTCTGTAGGATAGCTCCAGAAGTAGTATAATCCAAACAGAAAATCAAGAAAATATCCAAGATTACAATTTCTTTAAAATAAATCAATTTAAGATACAAAATCCCTATGTTTGTATAATGTTTTTTCTGTGTTTGGTACAGTACATTGTGTATGTCTGGCTGAGTACTCCCGAGAGTACCCCAACCTTATTAGTATTAGGGTCCCGAGAGTACCCCAAGCTTATTAGTAGAAGGGTGTTGAGCATGACATACCTCGTAAAATGGCTATCCCTGTTAAACTGTCAAAGATGAGGGCACCACCGAATCAGAGACCTCCGTATGGTCATAAAAATGTTCAGCAGACTCACGGGGTAATATCCAGTCCAGTAAGACCTTCGCGTAATTTGTCCCCAGAGGAAACGTAGTACACTAGTCCTGCGTGGAAACAGTTCCAAGGAAAAAAATCCAATATGGAAAAACTTTATATTCTGTGAAAAGTTTTCAAAATTCACAAGTAGACGAAAACTAGATGTAAATGGTTCAGCGAATGAAAATATTTTAATATATGTACGTTTTTATTTCGATGGAGAAGTGGTTTCACAGCCAGCGCTTATTTGCTGTGTGCTGAAGCTTCATACAATGGCCTGGTGTGTGTAGTGTTGTGTATCAGATATCACTGACCAACAAACACAGTCTCTGTACCAAACCTATCACAACACTGCACTTATACATATATACAAGTAATCAAAAAAGAGAATTCACGACGTGATACACCGTTATATTATATATAGCTACACGTAGCACTAACATTCACACAATGTATCGATACACACCTCAAATACCTATGGTTCCTCGGTTTTAAAAACACTGATGAAAATCAAAACTTGAGAAGTTGAGGTACCAATACAAGCCGATAGATACTTCCAATTAGTCAGCCTAATTAGTGGCTGTAGTCGTTACAGTCAAGCCACGGAGGTTCTCTCTGATTTAGTAGCAATAAAATAGCAATAATCTTCGATGACGGCACAAGGATCGCCTATATCCTAGCTACTATGTCTGAGAAAGCCTTGTACGGGGAGTTAGCGGTGGGACCTGGGTCAGAGGGAGGGGGTGTTGTTGGTGAGGGAGGGGTCACCAGGACATTACCAGGCCCGACCCCTTGTACTTGTGTTAGTATTGGGTGAGGCAGTACACCGACTGCCTTGTAGGCTTGCCCTCTCTGGCTGACAGTATAAAATATGGCCCTCTAAACCAACAGCTATGGCAGGGCTGTCGGCTCAACCCAACCGTGTCTGTGTTTAAAGCGGAGGTGCGATTCATTATATTTAAATATTCTCTGACAGTCTAAGGATGAAAAATGTGAAAAGTATTAATTTTTCAGCCTGACACACTCTTGGGCAAGACTGAGGATTGTATGCAGTGTGTGTGGATTAAACAGGAAATGCTACCAGAGGATCCATACAAAAAACCTCCACTGAACATTTTTAGCGGGAGAAAAAGGGTGATTTATCTTGTGCGTGCTTGTTGCAGCAGTAGAATTAAGTATAGCGTAGAATTACAATATCTAGACATGTTTACCCTCACAGATTATCATGTATATTAGGCATATATATGTGGATTACAGAGATTTTGATAAATACCTATATATAGCTGTCTTGTTCATTAGTAAAAATTGTTTTGGAGAAAAATAATAAATGTTTAAAATATGTTAATAAATCATTTAATATGTGAAAGCATTTTTCATTTGTGTTTTTCACATTTGGGTCACGTCTGCGTATATACACACTATATATATATAAACCTCTTTTATACCAATGTCGGTTACTATATATATATACACAGAACACCTAATATATTTGATGTGTTAAAAACTCATTAACAAAAAACCTGGAGATTTGAAATCGGTGTTGGGGGGGAAAATATACATATCTGATAAAATGATTTGTTTACATTTCCAACAAGATTAAGAAATCTTGAATGAAACTAGATCTGTTATAAGTTGTATAGGTACAATGTGTAGGTTTATATACACTATAGGTACTGGAATGTGGACGGCTCTTTAAATAATGCGAATGTCTTAGTGACTGATAGGTTAGTTAAATGATGTTGACAGTATCGTTTGTTGACATCTAAACTTACGCACTCTTGGTTCTATTAGCTAACACCTTAACTTGTCAAATAAGACTGCTTGTCAGATAATCCTATTTTCAGATTATCCTGTTGGCAAATTGTCCCGTTGTCAGATTGACCTGTTGTAAAATTATCCTGTTGTCAGTTTGTCCTGTTGTCAGATTGAAAGCTTATTCTGTTGTCAGATAACCCTATTTTCAGATTATCCTGTTATGAGATTAGGTTGTTGTCCGATGTCAGAATGCCTTGTTGTCAGATTGATAGCTTATTCTGTTGTCAGATAACCCTATTTTCAGATTATCCTGTTATGAGATTAGGTTGTTGTCCGATGTCAGAATGCCTTGTTGTCAGATTGATAGCTTATTCTGTTGTCAGATAACCCTATTTTCAGATTATCCTGTTATGAGATTAGGTTGTTGTCCGATGTCAGAATGCCTTGTTGTCAGATTGATAGCTTATTCTGTTGTCAGATAACCCTATTTTCAGATTATCCTGTTATGAGATTAGGTTGTTGTCCGATGTCAGAATGCCTTGTTGTCAGATTGATAGCTTATTCTGTTGTCAGATAACCCTATTTTCAGATTATCCTGTTATGAGATTAGGTTGTTGTCCGATGTCAGAATGCCTTGTTATCAGATTGATAGCTTATTCTGTTGTCAGATAACCCTATTTTCAGATTATCCTGATATGAGATTAGGATGTTGTCCGATGTCAGAATGCCTTGTTGTCAGATTGTCCCATTGTCAGATTATCATGTTGTCAGATTGTCCTGTTGTCCTGTTGTCAGATTGTCCTGTTGTCAGATTGTCCTGTTGTCAGAATGCCTTGTTGTCAGATTGTCCTGTTGTAAAATTGTCCTGTTGACAGATTGTCCTGTTGTCCTGTTGTGAGATTGTCCAGTTGTCAGATTGTCCTGTTGTCCTGTTGTGAGATTGTCCTGTTGTGAGATTGTCCTGTTGTTAGATTGTCCTGTTGTCAGATTGTCTTGTTGACCTGTTGTCAGATTGTCCTGTTGTCAGATTGTCCTGTTGTCAGATTATCATGTTGTCAGAATGTCCTGTTGTCATAATGTCCTGCTGTTAGATTGTCCTGTTGGCAGATTGTCCTGCTAGATTGTCCTGTTGTCAGATTGTCCTGCTGTCAGCATGTCTTGTTGTCCTGTTGTCATATTGTCCTGTTGTCAAGATTATCATGTGGTTAGATTGTCCATTTTTAAGATTATCATGTTGTCAGATTGTCCTGATGGTAGATTACCCTGTTGTTAGATTGTCGATTGTCTTGTTGACCCTGTTGTCAGATTGTCCTGATGGTAGATTACCCTGTTGTTGGATTGTCCTGTTGGCAGATTGTCCTGCTAGATTTTCCTGTTGTCAGCATGTCCTGTTGTCCTGTTGTCAGATTGTCCTGCTGTTAGATTGTCTTGTTGTCAGATTGTCCTGTTCTCAGATTATCATGTTGTCAGATTGTCCTTTTGTTAGATTGTCCTGTTGTCATATTGTCCTGTTGTCAGATTATCATGTTGTCAGAATGCCTTGTTGTCAGATTGTCCTGTTGTCAGATTGTCCTGTTGTTAGATTGTCCTGTTGTCAGATTGTCCTGTTGTCAGATTATCATGTTGTCAGAATGTCCTGTTGTCATAATGTCCTGCTGTTAGATTGTCCTGTTGTTAGATTGTCCTGTTGGCAAATTGTCCTGCTAGATTGTCCTGTTGTCAGATTGTCCTGTTGTCAGATTGTCCTGTTGTCAGCATGTCTTGTTGTCCTTTTGTCATATTGTCCTGTTGTCAAAATTATCATGTTGTTAGATCGTCCATTTTTAAGATTATCATGTTGTCAGATTGTCCTGCTGGTAGATTACCCTGTTGTTAGATTGTCCTGTTGGCAGAATGTCCTGTTGTCAGATTGTCCTGTTGTAAGATTGTCTAGTTGTCAGATTGTCCTGTTGTCAGCATGTCCTGTTGTCCTGTTGTCAGATTGTCCTGTTGTCAGATTGTCTTGCTGTTAGATTGTCTTGTTGTCAGATTGCCCTGTTCTCAGATTATCATGTCAGATTGTCTTTTTGTTAGATTGTCCTGTTGTCATATTGTCCTGTTGTCAGATTATCATGTTGTCAGATTGTCCTGCTGTGAGATTGCCCTGTTGTCATATTGTCCTGTTGTCAGATTATCATGTTGTCAGATGTTAGATTGTCTTGTTGTTAGATTGTCCTGTTGGCAGATTGTCCTGTTGTCAGATTGTCCTGTTGTCAGCATGTCTTGTTGTCCTGTTGTCATATTGTCCTGTTGTCAAGATTATCATGTGGTTAGATTGTCCATTTTTAAGATTATCATGTTGTACAACTGTACAGCTCAGAACCCAGTAGATACGTAACAACTGTATAGCTCAGTACTCAGTAGATACGTAAGATTGTCCTGTTGTCAGATTGTCCTGCTGTCAGCATGTCTTGTTGTCCTGTTGTCATATTGTCCTGGTGTCAAGATGGTCGGGGGGTTAGATTGTCCATTTTTAAGATTATCATGTTGTACAACTGTACAGCTCAGTACCCAGTAGATACGTAACAACTGTACCGCTCAATACCCAGTAGATACGTAACAACTGTACAGCTCAGTACTCAGTAGATACGTAACAACTGTACAGCTCAGTACACAGTAGATACGTAACAACTGTACAGCTCAGTACTCAGAAGATACTTAACAACTGTACAGCTCAGTACTCAGTAGATACTTAACAACTGTACAGCTCATTACTCAGTAGATACGTAACAACTGTACAGCTCAATACTAAGTAGATACGTAACAACTGTATACAGCTCAGTACTCAGTAGATATGTAACAACTGTACAGCTCAGTACTCAGTAGATACGGAACAACTGTACAGCTCAGTACTCAGTAGATACGGAACAACTGTACAGCTCAGTACTCAGTAGATACGGAACAACTGTACAGCTCAGTACTCAGTAGATACGTAACAACTGTACAGCTTTGTACTCAGAAGATACGTAACAACTGTACAGCTCAGTACCCAGTAAATACGTAACAACTGTACAGCTCAGTACACAGTAGATACGTAACAACTGTACAGCTCAATACTCAGTAGATACGTAAAAACTGTACAGCTCAGTACCCAGTAGATACGTAACAACTGTACCGCTCAATACCCAGTAGATACGTAACAACTGTACAGCTCAGTACCCATTAGATACGTAACAACTGTACCGCTCAATACCCAGTAGATACGTAACAACTGTACAGCTCAGTACACAGTAGATACGTAACAACTGTACAGCTCAGTACTCAGTAGATACGGAACAACTGTACAGCTCAGTACTCAGTAGATACGGAACAACTGTACAGCTCAGTACTCAGTAGATACGTAACAACTGTACAGGTCAGTACTCAGAAGGTACGTAACAACTGTACAGCTCAGTACTCAGTAGATACGTAACAACTGTACAGCTCAGTACTCAGTAGATACGGAACAACTGTACAGCTCAGTACTCAGTAGATATGTATCAACTGTACAGCTCAGTACTCAGTAGATACGTAACAGCTGTACAGCTCAGTACTCAGAAGATACTTAACAACTGTACAGCTCAGTACTCAGAAGATACTTAACAACTGTACAGCTCAGTACTCAGAAGATACGTAACAACTGTACAGCTCAGTACCCAGTAGATACGTGACAACTGCACAGCTCAGTACTCAGTAGATACGTAACAGCTGTACAGCTCAGTACTCAGAAGATACTTAACAACTGTACAGCTCAGTACCCAGTAGATACGTAACAACTGTTCAGCTCAGTACTCAGTAGATATGTAACAACTGTACTGTACCTATTGAGCTGTACAGTTCAAGTCTTCATTTAGCTCTACTCTGAAATTATTTCTGAGTGTCATTCCCACAAATATACTGGTCCTATAAATCTCACATCCACCCACTTACTGTTGATCATCGTATTTAAAGTACTCATATAATTACGAAAACAGAAATACAAACTTTTTTCCCTCACAAATTTTATTTTGATTAATGTATTTTTTATTAAAGTTCACGATAATTCTTCAGAGGACACTTTATGGGAATGAGTTGGACAATATTTTTTCCGCTCCTTTTTCGTGTTGTTTCAGTGTGTTAATTTTATAGGCCCATAGACGTACACTTATGTATATGGAGTGCTGCCCCTCGGAACAGTACTATGATTAATGTATTTTACACACAGATCACAGCCAAAATGGTTGTGAGGACACATATAAAATATCGGCACATCTTAACGGTCCGGAATGACACATCAGATGGACGAAGCCGGATAAAAACTATGTCGTTTTCAAAGAAACAAAAAACCATTTGGGGTTAGAGAGGAAATGTAAATGTACATTAAATGGAGATTAACGGTTCAGATAAGTTGTGAATGGGTCTCTATAGCTACTTCCACAAATCATATTCACCTTGTACACAGAAACAGGATTATTCTCCAAATAATAAATTTGTTGATAAAACTGCAGCTGGTTAAAATAAATTTATGCCTAAGTTTATTAAGTAAACATCATCTTGTATCAAAATAATGTCAATCGTTAGAAATTTGAAAATTTATAAATAACAGGAAGCTGAGTTGTACTAAATGGACAGAAATATGGATAAATGTTGTTTTCAAAATATTATTAGAATACAAAATTGAATTTCAATCTGAAGAACATTTGAAGTTCAACGGAGTTTAACTTGTCTGAATAAAATCCCAAAGAAAGGAGTGAAAATGATACGTTACAGCATTATCTGTTTATAATGAATATTGTACAGTCTAGCAACCTGTGTAAGTCATACATTACATGTTTAACCTGTTAATGAACACTATACAGTCTAGCGACCTGCGTTAGTCATACACTACATGTTTAACCTGTCTATTATGAACACTATAAAGTCTAGCGACCTGTGTAAGTCATACATTACATGTTTAACCTGTCTATAATGAACACTATACAGTCTAGCGACCTGTGTAAGTCATACATTAAATGTTTAACCTGTCTATAATGAACACTATAAGTCTAGCGACCTGTGTAAGTCATACATTACATGTTTAACCTGTCTATAATGAACACTATAAGTCTAGCGACCTGCGTAAGTCATACATGACATGTTTAACCTGTCTATAATGAACACTTTACAGTCTAGCGACCTGTGTAAGTCATACATTACATGTTTAACCTGTACATAGTAAACCCTCTATAATCTGGAAACCTCTACATATCAGATAATTCAAGTAGGTCCCACTGGATATATATAAAATTGAAGATGTCATTTTCCATTGTAATGTTATAATGACCATACATGTATATGTATTCTTTAGCTTCTCTGGTTTCCTTCAATTTACTCACCCTGCACTCTACCATCCCGCCATCAAGAGTGATCAATAAAAGTTAATATAACTTATTTCATAACTGTAGTTAAATAAATAAAGATCCATTTAGTTAATGGTTACTTAGACTTAAGTATTACTGGAGGTGTCCAAGATGTTGTACAGACGGACCACTGATGTATAGACAGATGTACGGACAGATGCATGGACTACAGATGTATGGACCGATGTATGGACCGATGTATGAACTACCGATGTATGAACTACCGATGTATGAACTACCGATGTATGAACTACCGATGTATGGACTACTGACTCCCGATGTATGAACTACCGATGTATGGACAGATGTATGGACTACCGATGTATGGACTACCGACTACCGATGTATGGACTACCGATGTATTGACAGATGTATGGACTACCGATGTATGTACTACCGATGTATGGACTACCGACTACCGATGTATGGACTACCGATGTATGGACAGATGTATGGACTACCAATGTATGGACTACCGACTACCGATGTATGGACTACCGATGTATGGACAGATGTATGGACTACCGATGTATGGACTACCGATGTATGGACTACCGACTACCGATGTATGGACAGATGCATGGACTACAGATGTATGGACAGATGTATGGACTTCCGATGTATGGACTACCGATGTATGGACTACCGATGTATGGACAGATGTATGGACTACCGATGTATGGACCGATGTATGGACTATGGACTCCCGATGTATGGACCGATGTATGGACTACGGACTACCGATGTATGGACCGATGTTTGGACTACCGATGCATGGACCGATGTATGTACTACGGACTCCCGATGTATGGACCGACAGATTGATTGAAAAGGCTAACACTTGAATACCCCCTCCACTAAATATGTAATGGGGCGTGATATCAACATCTGCCAGGGCTCTCACAATGATGACCATGGATTGGTAATCATTGTGGTCAAGAGACTCATTGGGAATGTTTGTTTGACCGTGACATTCGGTTATACAGGTGATCCAAGGAATGAAACCAACACCAGGTACAAGGTCAAGGAATGTCAGCCACCTGAGGTATTCAGGATGTCATTAAATATCAATTTGACAAATTGACTTTTTCATGTTTAAGGATGCTTGGTCCAAATTTTTTATCATGCTATTTCAGATTAGAAATTCTAACTGGAAGCGATTATTGGTTTCAGCAACAAAAGGTTAACAATGAGTATCAATTCCTTTTAAAGGATACTTTTTCAGAAGATTTATTTACATATTTCTTATAAAAAATAAAAGTTAATACTATGCTCAAGCGTTGATACTATCCTCAAGCGTTGATACTATCCTCAAGCGTTGATACTATCCTCAAGCGTTGATACTATCCTCAAGCGTTGATACTATCCTCAAGCGTTGATACTATCCTCAAGCGTTGATACTATCCTCAAGCGTTGATACTATCCTCAAGCGTTGATACTATCCTCAAGCGTTGATACTATCCTCAAGCGTTGATACTATCCTCAAGCGTTGATACTATCCTCAAGCGTTGATACTATCCTCAAGCGTTGATACTATCCTCAAGCGTTGATACTATGCTCAAGCGTTGATACTATCCTCAAGCGTTGACACTATCCTCAAGCGTTGATACTATCCTCAAGCGTGGATACTATGCTCAAGCGTTGATACTATCCTCAAGCGTTGATACTATGCTCAAGCTTTGATACTATCCTCAAGCGTTGACACTATATGCTCAAGCGTTGATACTATGATCAAGCATGGATACTATCCTCAAGCGTTGACACTATATGCTCAAGCTTTGATACTATGCTCAAGCATTGATACTATCGTCAAGCGTTGACACTATATGCTCAAGCTTTGATACTATGCTCAAGCATTGATACTAGCCTCAAGCGTTGATACTATCCTCAAGCGTTGATACTATGTTCAAGCGTGGATACTATATGCTCAAGCGTTGATACTATGTTCAAGGGTTGATAATATGTTCAAGGGTTGACACTATGCTCAAGCATTGATACTATCCTTAAGCGTTGATACTATCCTCAAGCGTTGATCCTATGCTCAAGCGTTGATACTATCCTCAAGTGTGGATACTATGCTCAAGCATTGATACTATCCTCACGCGTTGCTACTATCCTCAAGCGTTGACACTATCTGCTCAAGCGTTGATACTATGCTCAAGCGTGGATACTATATGCTCAAGCGTTGATACTATGATCAAGCATGGATACTATCCTCAAGCGTTGACACTATCCTCACGCGTTGATACTATCCTCAAGCGTGGATACTATGCTCAAGCGTTGATACTATCATCAAGCGTTGATACTATCCTCAAGCGTTGATGCTATCCTCAAGCGTTGATACTATGTTCAAGCGTGGATACTATATGCTCAAGCGTTGATACTATGATCAAGCATGGATACTATCCTCAAGCGTTGACACTATATGCTCAAGCGTTGATACTATGCTCAAGCATTGATACTATCCTCAAGCGTTGACACTATATGCTCAAGCGTTGATACTATGTTCAAGGGTTGATACTATGTTCAAGGGTTGACACTATGCTCAAGCATTGATACTATGCTCAAGGGTTGATACCATGCTGAAGCATTGATACTATGCTCAAGGGTTGATACTATGCTCAAGTGTTGATACTATGCTCAAGCCAACTTTCTTTTAACACACTTATATCATGTGATATTGTCAATAAGTCCTGTGTAACAATTTAAAACAATATTCATTTTTTTCCAAATCCTTAACAGAATGTGTTCTTAATCCATCACGGGACAAGAAAATGGGAATGAGCATAGCATCTGAGTTTGAGCATAGAATCTGAGTTTGAGCATGAGAATGGTTTCATGAATACGAGCACAAGGGTAGCATTCCAGATTTTAATTTCAACACAAGATTAACAGTATGAAGTCTGCCCTGATAAGTGTTGGAATTAGATGTTCATGTATTGCCCCACATTTCAGTTTCTAACCAGGCAGGTGTCAATGAAGTTGTATTTCATTACTCAAATTACCATTCCTGGCCCCTGTCCAGTCTACTGACCAGTGTCCAATCAACTGTCAGGCCAGACTGACCAGTCTATAGGTATCTCATTAGGATCCTGACCCCCATACCTAAAGACCCATACCTTGTACTGGTCAGTTCCTAATGACCAGCACTATACACCCCTCCTGTCCAAACTGACCACAGACGACTGAGTAAGTCTTGTTAGCTTGGAATGTCCAAAAACATTCAGGAATGTTCAATTCATAAGATTCTGATTCTGATCACTGATAGCATTTCAATGTGATACGGAAATCAACATTCCATTTCCTACCATTTTTATAAAACAGTTTCCAGGGAGTTTTATAGAACAGGTTCCAGGGAGATTTATAAAACAGGTTTCAGGTAATTTTATAAAACAGGTTCCAGGGAGTTTTATAGAACAGGTTCCAGGGAGTTTTATAAAAACAGGCTCCAGAGAGTTTTATAGAACAGGTTTCAGGGAGATTTGTAAAACAGTTTCCAGGGAGTTTTATAGAACAGGTTCCAGGGAGATTTATAAAACAGGTTCCAGGGAGTTTTATAGAACAGTTTCCAGGGAGTTTTATAAAAACAGGCTCCAGAGAGTTTTATAACAGTTTTATACCCGTATAAGCTGTACAATTTAGAAAAGGAAAACATTTTGGATAAATTTAGTCACATGCATCCCAAACAGATTTTGAGCAAAAATTGACCATAAATAACAAAAGGTATAACACCAACAATTTTGTTCTTGCTGCAAATTTCTGTCACAACAATGTTTGCAATACATCACCACAAACAAATGTACATATGTAGAGATGAGCCGTCTTCTCTGGAGATATACAGTCCTTTCTCAAGCTAACCATGCGTGGCCCGAGAAAGAAGCCCTGTGGCTATTGCTTGACCATGGTCATCTATCTTGATTAAGATCGGCTGATTGGGCAATGACATTTCACAGTAAGTTAGTCTAATTACAATATAAGGACATGACAGACACGTGTGAAGAGGTGTCAAACATTAATCTGTGTGTCGTGAAGGTAGGGGTAAGGGTAAGGGTGGAGATAGGGGTAAGGGTAAGGGTGGAGATAGGGGTGAGGGTAGGGGTGAGGTAGGGGTGAGGGTAGGGGTGGGGGTAAGGGTGGAGATAGGGGTGAGGGTAGGGGTGAGGTAGGGGTGAGGGTAGGGGTGAGGGTAG
>NW_018480018.1:22886-42301 GCF_002113885.1 Mizuhopecten yessoensis | reverse complement strand
TAGGGGTGAGGAGAACAGGAGGGCTAGGTACAGGGAATGTTAGGGGCCGTGAGGGTAGGGGTGAGGAGAACAGGAGGGCTAGGTACAGGGAATGTTAGGGGCCGTGAGGGTAGGGGTGAGGAGAACAGGAGGGCAGTAAACTGCTTTAATCTTGAAGAATGGAAAAATTATTGAAATATATAAAAAATATTTTGAAATATGAAAATATGTGTACATTGATGGTTTGTTTATATTTCAGCTCTCTCTCATATTGAAAATGTGTTCTTGAAGCTTGCCAGCCATTTTCTACCAACAGTAAGAGATTTTTGATAAAAATGTAATGCACCAGATGAATTGTGGGTAATTAATCCTAATAATCAGAACATGTAGCACACATTAAAAAAAAACTGTTGGATTAAAGAAAACTTAACTGACTTTGAACTGAACTGCTCGCCACCACTTAACAGTATTATAGAGAGGCAGACTTATTTCCTAATATTTACTAGCTAACCCTCACTGCCTGAGGACAGCTGAACGGGGATGTTTTTAGATCAATTCTACAGATAGGAGAAACCTTGTACTTGTTTGATTCGGTTTACGCTAACACAACTACGTTACATAATATCTGCCATAAAGATTATTTTCTGGAAATAAGAAATAACAAAATAATAATTTGGATAATCTTGTGATTTATTTGGTACGCGTCACTATCTATCTATAATTAGGATCAGAAGATTCGGTAACGCAATATCACGAAAAACAAGACGGCTGTCGAACCGTCAGCTTATCAATCATTTCCAATTATATGTCAACTGTTGGCTATTAATGGGTTTTAATTTGTATATTATAAAGTTTGGGTTTTAGCTGCAGACAGAAATCTTATTTAATCTTCGCGCTGTACATCAAAAATGGATATCATTGGGTTAGTAAGCGCTATTGCACATTTGGCAGATAACATTAGACCATACAAGACGGTAACACACAACTTCTAGTCACATGCATCTTGTGTTGATGATGTGATTCTAGTACATCTCCGGTACTTGGAGTACAGCTCAAAATAAAACCTCCATCAGATTGTTTCTGCTGCACTAGAGTTTTGAGAAATAAGCTAAGAATTGACTTAAATGAGAAATCATAAAATTTCATATAAACACTCTGGACTCAAAATGACATATAAAATACCAGATGTATTTCATAATCTTTTATCATTTTTACCAAATATTTACCAAATAATTACCAAAGCAAAATAAAAGGAAAGGCAACAGGACCCGTTCAGACACCAAACCAAAAGACAACAGGAACAGAGGAGACACCAAAACAAAAGACAACAGGAACCGATCAGACACCAAAACAAAAGACAACAGCAACCAAGGAAACACCAAAACAAAAGACAACAGGACCCGAGGAAACACCAAAACAAAGACAACATGAACCGATCAGACACCACAACAAAAGACAACAGGAACCGAGGAGAAACCAAAACAAAGACAAATCATATGTAGAATGAGAAAAGATAATAGAAACCAAAGTTACCAAATATTTACCAAATAATTACCAAAGCAAAAGAAAAGGAAAGGCAACAGGACCCGTTCAGACACCAAACCAAAAGACAACAGGAACAGAGGATACACCAAACCAAAAGACAACAGGAACCGAGGAAACACCAAAACAAAGACAACAGGAACCGATCAGACACCACAACAAAAGACAACAGGAACCGATCAGACACCACAACAAAATACAACAGGAACCGAGGAGCCACCAAAGCAAAAGACAACAGGAACGGAGGAGAGGCCAAAACAAAAGGAAAGACAACCCAATTTCTCGCCTATTACAAAAGACACCAAAACAAAAGAAAACAGGAACCGATCAGACACCAAAACAAAAGCAAACAGGAACAGAGGAGACACCAAAACAAAAGACAACAAGAGCCGATCAGACGCCAAAACAAAAGACAACAGGAACCGATCACACACCAAAACAAAAGACAACAGGAACCATTAAGACACCAAAACAAAAGACAACAGGAACTGAGGAAACACCAAAACAAAAGACAACAGCAACCAAGGAAACACCAAAACAAAAGACAACAGGAACTGAGGAAACACCAGAACAAAAGACAACAGAAACCGATCAGACACCAAAACAAAAGAGAACAGAAACCGATCAGACACCAAAACAAAAGACAACAGCAACAGAGGAAACCCCAAAACAAAAGACAACAGCAACAGAGGAAACACCAAAACAAAAGACAACAGAAACCGATAAGACACCAAAACAAAAGGAAACAGAAACCGATCAACACCAAAACAAAAGACAACAGGAACCAAGGAAACACCAAAACAAAAGACAACAGGACCCGAGGAAACACCAAAACAAAAGACAACAGGACCCGAGGAGACACCAAAACAAAAGACAACAGCAACAGAGGAGACACCAAAACAAAAGACAACAAGAGCCGATCAGACGCCAAAACAAAAGACAACAGTAAACGATCAGACATCACAACAAAATACAACAGGAACCGATGAGACACCAAAACAAAAGACAACAAGAACCGATCAGACTCCAAAACAAAAGACAACAGGAAACGATCCGACATCACAACAAAATACAACAGGAACCGATGAGACACCAAAACAAAAGACAACAAGAACCGATCAGACTCCAAAACAAAAGACAACAGGAAACGATCAGACATCACAAGAAAATACAACAGGAACCGAGGAGACACCAAAACAAAGGACAACAGGAACTGATCAGACACCAAAACAAAAGAAAACAGAAACCGATCAACACCAAAACAAAAGACAACAGGAACTGAGGAAACACCAGAACAAAAGACAACAGAAACCGATCAGACACCAAAACAAAAGAGAACAGAAACCGATCAGACACCAAAACAAAAGAGAACAGAAACCGATCAGACACCAAAACAAAAGAGAACAGAAACCGATCAGACACCAAAACAAAAGAGAACAGAAACCGATCAGACACCAAAACAAAAGAGAACAGAAACCGATCAGACACCAAAACAAAGACAACAGGAACCGAGGAGACACCAAAGCAAAAGACAACAAACAAAAGACAACAGGAACCGAGGAGAAACCAAAACAAAGACAACAGGAACCGATCAGACACCACAACAAAAGACAACAGGAACCGATCAGAAACCAAAACAAAAGACAACAGGAACCGAGCAGACACCAAAACAAAAGACAACAGAAACCGATCAGACACCAAAAAAAAAGACAACAGAAACCGATCAGACACCAAAAAAAAAGACAACAGAAACCGATCAGACACCAAAAAAAAAGACAACAGAAACCGATCAGACACCAAAACAAAGACAACAGGAACCTATCAGACACCAAAACAAAAGTCAACAGGAAACGATCAGACATCACAACAAAATCCAACAGGAACCGAGGAGACACCAAAGCAAAAGACAACAGGAACGGAGGAGAGGCCAAAACAAAAGGAAAGACAACCCAATTTCTCGCCTATTACAAAAGACACCAAAACAAAAGAAAACAGGAACCTATCAGACGCCAAAACAAAAGACAACAGGAACCGATCACACACCAAAACAAAAGACAACAGGAACCGTGGAGACACCAAAACAAAAGACAACAGGAAACGATCAGACATCCAAAACAAAAGAAAACAGGAACCGAGGATACACCAAAACAAAAGACAACAGGAACCGTGGAGACACCAAAACAAAAGACAACAGGAACCCAGGATACACCAAAACAAAGACAACAGGAACCGAGGAAACACCAAAACAAAAGAAAACAGGAACCTATCAGACACCAAAACAAAAGACAACAGCAACAGAGGAAACACCAAAACGGAAAGGCAACAGGACCCGTTCAGACACCAAACCAAAAGACAACAGGAACAGAGGAGACACCAAAACAAAAGACAACAGCAACAGAGGAGACACCAAAACAAAAGACAACAAGCACCGATCAGACGCCAAAACAAAAGACAACAGTAAACGATCAGACATCACAACAAAATACAACAGGAACCGATGAGACACCAAAACAAAAGACAACAAGAACCGATCAGACTCCAAAACAAAAGACAACAGGAAACGATCAGACATCACAACAAAATACAACAGGAACCGATGAGACACCAAAACAAAAGACAACAAGAACCGATCAGACTCCAAAACAAAAGACAACAGGAAACGATCCGACATCACAACAAAATACAACAGGAACCGAGGAGATACCAAAGCAAAAGACAACAGGAACGGAGGAGAGGCCAAAACAAAAGGAAAGACAACCCAATTTCTCGCCTATTACAAAAGACACCAAAACAAAAGAAAACAGGAACCTATCAGACACCAAAACAAAAGACAACAGGAACCGTGGAGACACCAAAACAAAAGACACCAGGAACCGATCAGACACCAAAACAAAAGTCAACAGGAAACGATCAGACATCACAACAAAATACAACAGGAACCGAGGAGACACCAAAACAAAAGACAACAAGAACCGATCAGACGCCAAAACAAAAGACAACAGGAAACGATCAGACATCACAACAAAATACAACAGGAACCGAGGAGACACCAAAGCAAAAGACAACAGGAACGGAGGAGAGGCCAAAACAAAAGGAAAGACAACCCAATTTCTCGCCTATTACAAAGACCACTGCCCTTTACCTTTAGAGGTGACTTATGTGGATCCCCTCAGAATTTGGAGTTTTTTACTCTTCACCTTCTGTTTTAAGGGGGACAAAACTGATCTGATGCCCCCATTTAACCCTTCACCCCTATGTAACTTAAGTAGACTCTACTGTGCATTGATCTGGAGCAGTCTATTATGGTCTGCAGGGGTGAAAGGGTTAAACATTATTGAACTCTTATCTATGTTTTCTATCCTACATCCTTTTTTGGAGGTATCTTCCAACAGGCTTCTGTTATCACATGACTTTCAAGGTTGTGTGGAAGCTTAAAAAACAAAGCAGTATTTGTTCATTTGACCACAAAGATAGAATGTTTGATCTGCAAGAGGATTATACCGTTTTTTCTTGTTGCCACGAAGTAGCGGAAGCGAGACTTCAGTGTTGTTTTTCCAGCAATGGCGGCAGTGTCAACATTAAGTTTCTGCGTTTATGTTTGTAAGTTTCACTGAAAGTATAAGTGCTAGACCATCAAAACTTGGCCCGTAGATGCATCATAGGTAATACATCTTAACCCATGCATCACATGCACAGCAGAGACAAATCAATCCAAATGGCTTGTTATATATGTATGTACGATTTTTATCTGGATTCTCCTGACAATTATTAAAATATTTGCATTCAGTGAATGCTAGATTCATGTTTTAAGTATCGACACTTATGAAACAATTGAACAAGCCTGCAATTGTTTTTCAGATAATATCTTGGCATCCTCCTCTTTATTCTTAAAATTAAACGGGCCAATACTCATATTACTAAGTTTCTTTATGGAACAGAATTGAGCTGCAACCGAGTCCTTTATAGTGTTAAGTTAAGACTCTTGTCAGAAGAAGGAAGGGGAGAGAAACACATGCCCAGAGCCGTTACTCCCAACTAACGGCTCTTTATAATCAATCCCATGTGGTCTACATACGAGGATTGCCAACAAACGTAGCACCCTATGTATCGGAGTACTAAACAGATTATCTTTGAATATAAAATAACTTTCTGATAAACTGGAATATGAAGTCAAATAGCTCTTAATTCTAACCCTCGACCTTCAAACTGCTCAGCATTTTCATTTGAAACAAGAAGCAGATTTGTTCTTACTTGAAACGGAGAACAAAATGAGAAGTACCCTACGGCCCAAGATCTCTGTAGTGTTGCAGCACTTGTTTGAGAAGTGAAAAATATGCTGGAAATGTTTGCTTCGTTTGATGTTTGTTTTCCTTCAAGAAAAGAAGTGAAACACACAACAGATGACTGACATGTTGAATAAAGACCTCAAAATACTTTTATCAAATTTCTATCAATTAATCAAGAAAAGTATATAAATACATGTTTCGGTTTACAAAAATCTAGCTTATAGAATATTCTGACTGGCTTAACAAAACAAAAGAAGAGTGTTCCCAAATGGCTCTTAAATTGTACGGTTTTACATCACAACTGAGGGACAAGAAAGTGACCAATTATGACCATCACTTGAAGGTCATGAACATGGAATGTAACACACATACAGGAAGTTGCATTGCCATATTTTCGGTTGTTTGAACGGTATGCTCTAGACAGCAATTCGAGCAGAAAACTAGGAGCTTAAATATTGGATGTATTTCTCTTACTTAAGTCTTGGTTCAATGTGTAAAGTGTGTGTTATAAAACTCAAGAATTCTGAGGTGCACAAATTATAGAACCTTAACCCTTTCACCCCTATGTAACTTTAGTAGACTCTACCATGTATTGATCTGGATGAGTCCATTATGGTCTACAGTGGTGAAAGGATTAAGCTATAAAGAATGGTCTCAGCTTAAGTGGTCTCAAAGCAGTGGTTTCTTTTTGGATTTCAGAGTGGAACAGTTTTCAAAGCAGTGTTTTTTTGAGGATTTTCAGAGTGGAATAGTTCTCAAAGCAGTGGTTTCTCTGAGAATTTTCAGAGTGGAATAGTTCTCAAAGCAGTGGTTTCTTTAATGATTTTCAGAGTGGAATAGTTCTCAAAGCAGTGGTTTCTCTCAGGTTTTTCAGAGTGGAATAGTTCTCAAAGCAGTGGTTTCTTTGAGAATTTACATAGTGGAATAGTTCTCAAAGCAGTGGTTTATTTGAGGATTTACAGAGTGGAATAGTTCTCAAAGCGGTGTTTTTTCTGAGGATTTTCAGAGTGGAATAGTTTCTCAAAGCAGTGGTTTCTTTGAGGATTTTCAGAGTGGAACAGTTCTCAAAGCAGTGATTTCTTTGAGGATTTTCAGAGTGGTACAGTTCTCAAAGCAGTGGTTTCTTTGAGGATTTTCAGAGTGGAAGAGTTCTCAAAGCAGTGGTTTCTTTGAGGATTTTCAGAGTGGAATAGTTCTCAAAGCAGTGGTTTCTTTGAGGATTTTCAGAGTGGATAGTTTCTCAGTGCAGTGGTACTTGAGAGAAGTGGATTTTCAATGTAGTGGTACTTGGTTGGTCGGTTGGTTGGTTGACAGGTTTATCGTCTGTCTTTTACTGACAAAAGTCTGTGTTGTGGCCGATGTGAGGGGTTAAGTTGCCGCTTACCAAGCACTCTGGTACTTCACTGCAGTGGTTTTTAATGCAGTGATTTTTATTGCAGTGGTTTTTCATTGCAGTGGTACTTCAGTGAAGTGGTTTTTCATTGCATTGGTTTTTCATTGCAGTGGTTTTTCATTGCAGTGGTACTTCATTGAAGTGATTTCTCAGTTGTTTCTGTAATGGTTTAAGTTGAGTGTTCTAAATGAAATATTTGGTCTAAATGGTGTGTTTAGGGGAGTTGTTTTGGCAATGTGATCTTTGGAGTGTTTCCTCGATGAAATTTGTTCTAACTTTAGTGGTATCTCAGTGGAGTGGTCTCAGTGGAGTAGTCTCAGTGAAGTAATCTCAGTGAAGTCGTATCTGAGTGGGGTGGTCTCAGTGAAGTGGTATCTGAGTGAGGTGGTCTCAGTAGAGTGGTATTTTAGTGGAGTGGTATCTTAGTGGAGTGGTATCTTAGTGGAGTGGTATCTTTGTGGAGTGGTATCTTAGTGGAGTGGTCTCAGTGAAGTGGTATCTGAGTGAGGTGGTCTCAGTAGAGTGGTATTTTAGTGGAGTGGTATCTTAGTGGAGTGGTATCTTAGTGGAGTGGTATCTAAGTGAAGTGGTCTCAGTAGAGTGGTATCTTAGTGGAGTGGTATCTTAGTGGAGTGGTCTCAGTGGAGTAGTCTCAGTGAAGTGATCTCAGTGAAGTGGTATCTTAGTGAAGTGGTCTCAGTAGAGTGGTATCTTAGTGGAGTGGTATCTAAGTGAAGTGGTCTCAGTAGAGAGCTATTTTAGTGGCGTGGTATCTTAGTGGAGTGGTATCTTTGTGGAGTGGTCTCAGTGAAGACATATCTAAGTGAAGTGGTCTCAGTAGAGAGCTATTTTAGTGGCGTGGTATCTTAGTGGAGTGGTATCTCATTGGAGTGGTCTCAGTGGAGTAGTCTCAGTGAAGTGATCTCAGTGAAGTCGTATCTGAGTGGGGTGGTCTCAGTAGAGTGGTATATTAGTGGAGTGGTATATTAGTGGAGTGGTATATTAGTGGAGTGGTATCTTTGTGGAGTGGTCTCAGTGAAGTCATATCTAAGTGAAGTGGTCTCAGTAGAGAGCTATTTTAGTGGAGTGGTATCTTAGTGGAGTGGTATCTTAGTGGAGTGGTATCTAAGTGAAGTGGTCTCAGTAGAGTGGTATCTTAGTGGAGTGGTATCTTAGTGGAGTGGTCTCAGTGGAGTAGTCTCAGTGAAGTGATCTCAGTGAAGTGATCTCAGTTAAGTCGTATCTAAGTGGGGTGGTCTCAGTAGAGTGGTATTTTAGTGGAGTGGTATCTTAGTGGAGTGGTATCTTAGTGAAGTGGTCTCAGTAGAGTGGTATCGTAGTGGAGTGGTCTCGATGAAGTGGTATCTGAGTGGGGTGGTCTCAGTAGAGTGGTATATTAGTGGAGTGGTATCTTAGTGGAGTGGTATCTTAGTGTAGTGGTCTCAGGGAAGTGATATCTTAGTGGAGTGGTATCTTAGTGGGTATCTTAGTGGAGTGGTATCTTAGCAAAGAGGTCTCAGTGGAATGGTCTCAGTGGAATGGTTTCAGTGGAGTGGTTTCAGTGGGGTGGTCTCAGTGGAGTGGTATCTGAGTGGAGTGGTATCTTAGCGAAGAGGTCTTAGTGGAGTGGTATCTTAGTGGAGTGGTATCTTAGTGGAGTGATATCTTAGTGGAGTGGTATCTTAGTGGTGTGGTATCCTATTGGAAATGTGGTCACTCCATGCACTGGTCCCTCAGTGACTGTACAACACTGGTCCCTCAGTGACTGTACAACACTGGTCCCTCGGTGACTGTACAACACTGGTCCCTCGGTGAGTGTACAACACTGGTCCCTCGGTGACTGTACACCACTGGTCCCTTGGTGAGTGTACAACACTGGTCCCTCGGTGACTGTACAACACTGGTCCCTCCGTGAGTGTACAACACTGGTCCCTCCGTGAGTGTCCAACACTGGTCCCTCGGTGACTGTATAACACTGGTCCCTCGGTGACTATACAACACTCCCTCAGTGACTGTACAACACTGGTCCCTCGGTGAGTATACAACACTGGTGCCTCGGTGACTGTACAACACTGGTCCCTCGTAGACTGTACAACACTGGGCCCTCCGTGAGTGTCCAACACTGGTCCCTCGGGGACTGTATAACACTGGTCCCTCGGTGACTATACAACACTCCCTCAGTGACTGTACAACACTGGTCCCTCAGTGATTGTCCAACACTGGTCCCTCAGTGATTGTACAACCCTGGTCCCTCAGTGACTGTATAACACTGGTCCCTTGGTGACTGTACAACACTGGTCCCTCGGTGATTGTACAACACTGGTCTCTCGATGACTGTACAACACTGGTCACTCCGTGAGTGTCCAACACTGGTCCCTCGGGGACTGTATAACACTGGTCCCTCGGTGACTGTATAACACTGGTCTCTCGGTGACTATACAACACTGGTCCCTCAGTGATTATACAACACTGGCCCCTCAGTGACTGTATAACACTGGTCCCTTGGTGACTGTAAAACACTGGTCCCTCGATGACTGTATAACACTGGTCCCTCGGTGACTGTATAACACTTGTCCCTCGGTGAGTGTACAACACTGGTCCCTCGGTGACCGTACACCACTGGTCCCTTGGTGAGTGTACAACGCTGGTCCCTCGGTGACTGTACACCACTGGTCCCTTAGTGAGTGTACAACACTGGTCCCTCGGTGACCGTACACCACTGGTCCCTTGGTGAGTGTACAACACTGATCCCTCGGTGACTGTACAACACTGGTCCCTCCGTGACTGTACAACACTGGTCCCTCGATGACTGTACAACACTGGTCCCTCGGTGACTATACAACACTGGTCCCTCGGTTACTGTACAACACTTGTCCCTCGGTGACTGTACACCACTGGTCCCTTAGTGAGTGTACAACACTGGTCCCTCGGTGACCGTACACCACTGGTCCCTTGGTGAGTGTACAACGCTGGTCCCTCGGTGACTGTACACCACTGGTCCCTTGGTGAGTGTAGAACACTGGTCCCTCGGTGACTGTACAACACTGGGCCCTCGGTGACTGTACAACACTGGTCCCTCGATGACTGTATAACACTGGTCCCTTGGTGACTGTAAAACACTGGTCCCTCGATGACTGTATAACACTGGTCCCTCGGTGACTATACAACACTCCCTCAGTGACTGTACAACACTGGTCCCTCGGTGACTATACAACACTGGTCCCTCGGTTACTGTACAACACTTGTCCCTCGGTGACTGTACAACACTGGTCGCTCGGTGATCGTACAATACTGGTCTCTCGATGACTGTACAACACTGGTCACTCCGTGAGTGTCCAACACTGGTCCCTCGGGGACTGTATAACACTGGTCCCTCGGTGACTGTACACCACTGGTGCCTCTGTGACTGTTCAAGACTGGTCCCTCGGAAACAGTACAACACTGATCCCTCGGTGACTGTACAACACTGGTCCCTTGGTGACTATACAACACTGGTCCCTCGGTGATTGTACAACACTGGTCCCTCGATGACTGTATAACACTGGTCCCTCGTCGACTGTACAACACTGGTCCCTCGGTGACTATACAACACTGGACCCTCGGTGACTGTACAACACTTGTCCCTCGGTGATTGTACAACACTGGTCCCTCGATGACTGTACAACCCTGGTCACTCCGTGACTGTGCAACACTGGTCCCTCGGTGACTGTACAACCCTGGTCCCTCGGTGATTGTACAATACTGGTCTCTCGATGACTGTACAACACTGGTCACTCCGTGAGTGTCCAACACTGGTCCCTCGGTGACTGTATAACACTTGTCCCTCGGTGACTGTATAACACTTGTCCCTCGGTGACTGTATAACACGTGTCCCTCGGTGATTGTACAAAACTGTTTACGACTTACATAGACTACAACAAGGACATAGATATAAATCATCCCCCAAAGGAAACAGTCTTTACAAGAACATAACCAGGAAAAAGTAAAAGATAAACACAAGTATTTGGAGACGGACAAGTTATTGCCTATAAATTATCGGAGTTTACACACTACTGGCCTCGGTGACTGTACAACACTGGTCCCTCGGTCACTGTACAACACTGGTCCCTCCGTGAGTGTACACCACTGGTCCCTCCGTGAGTGTCCAACACTGGTCCCTCGGGGACTGTATAACACTGGTCCCTCGGTGACTATACAACGCTGGTCCCTCGGTGACTGTACACCACTGGTCCCTTGGTGAGTGTACAACACTGGTCCCTCGGTTACTGTACAACACTTGTCCCTCGGTGACTGTACAACACTTGTCCCTCGGGGACTGTATAACACTTGTCCCTCGGTGATTGTACAACACTTGTCCCTCGGTGACTGTATAACACGTGTCCCTCGGTGATTGTACAAAACTGTTTAAGACTTACATAGACTACAACAAGGACATAGATATAAATCATCCCCCAAAGGAAACAGTCTTTACAAGAACATAACCAGGAAAAAGTAAAAGATAAACACAAGTATTTGGAGACGGACAAGTTATTGCCTATAAATTATCGGAGTTTACACACTACTGGTATAACTACGAGAAGAAAGAGCTGACCTGATTAGGGTAAGTTAGCGCAAATTATTGCTGTGTTTGATGCTGCGTCTGACAATGGCTGTTCTCTAATGAATTACCCTCTAATACACTGTTATACAGTTACGCAACAATTTATTTCTACACTGCGATGTGAGTATGTGTAATGGTCTTCCTCGTCAAAGTACACTCCACCCCTACACATGAAACAGGATGTACTGATTCAGGTTAGGAACCAAACACATCCTCTGATTACTTGGTCAAGGTGTTCATACAGACCATGCCAATAGATACAGCTGATGGTGTAAAGCAGTTTGGGACACTAGAACAGGAACAAAGGGCCTGTATCATTCACCTGTTATTAAAAAGTGTTTATTTTTTTGTAAAATGCAATGAAATGGTTATCATACTCAATCAAGAGTCACAGGAAGTGTCTAATTGGATTTTATCATTTTCAATTTAAACATCACTTCACCCCTATCAGAGAAAGGCACAGTTTGTTATTATTCTGTCCTTTGTGGTTCTTTAGAAAAGTTGTTTAAAATGTTCATCACTTGTGACCTATGACCTTGAATGTGGATGATGCTGATTTATTTGAACGCCCTTTTAGACTAGCAAGTCATAGGCTAAGCACCATTTCTGTATGCCTCTATCATTTTTAGCTAAGGCGTTAGCCGCCAGCTATTGGTATTACTTTAGTTAATGAGCTCAGATATTCATAAATGTCGATTTCACACAGACGGCCTCTAGCGGTAATCACTGGTACTAAATTGAATCATATACCGGACCTACTGTCTTTATTATGCGTAACTTTGGACTCAAATGCACTTGAATGGCTTGTGAATATCATTCCTTTTCTTTATAGAACATATGATCTTATCACAACGTCGTATTCTTTTTGAAAATGCACCCTGTTTATCTCAATCGGGAACTGCTACTTGACTGTAGGTCATGCATGCTACACGCAACTTCCGGTAAAAATACTTCAGTTAATGAGCTCAGATATTCATAAACGAGACATAACGTCACCTTCTAGTAATACTAAACAAACTGCAAATAAAATCCATTACCACGGACTCAAGTTCACTCAAACGTCATTGGATATAATCTTATTCTTAGTTAGAACTAAGTATCCTTCTAAAACTTCGTATTTACTCTTGGAACTGTCGCTGGATTAACCCTTTACACGGAAATATTGTCCTGTGATTGGCTAAAATTGGTGACATTTACGTCCCTGTTTACAATTATATATTGCGTGGTCAGAGCTATGAAGCGGTCCTGTTCCAACTAACTGAGGATAATCAAAAGTGCTAATCAGTAATAATATATCTGATTCACGCTTCATATGATTATAATGTTATCAAAATATTGCATATTCGTTCATCGTTAAAATAACAAATCCTTACTAAAAACTCTAAAAAAAGAAACGACGGCCATGTTAGATCACGCGTGATGTTATCCGTTTCCTTATATGGCCTTCACGGCCAAATATAGTATTACTACTGATGCGGTCATGTTTACTACAATTTCCATATTTGGTCATGACACCCATATTTAGACGTCTGACCTATATCGGAAAGATTGAGGAAGTTTCCAACATGGCAGTCAATTAGGATTTCGCTTGCACTTGTTACGTAAACTTGATAATTTAACGAAATATAAGGCGGAGTATAACTTACAATTATGTAGGAGATCAACATAAAAAGTTCATATTACAAACCTATTAATGGATACGGATCCTGTCAATTAATTCTAAAATCGCCTCCGTGTGATTCACACCAGGCTTGCCTAACTAAAATGGGATCAACCGGCCGGGGCAGATGAGACCGGGAATCATGTTAGAACTAGCCACTGTCCTTCTCTAGTTCCATATTGGTATTCTAACCTGAAGGCTTTTTTTACCTTCGCAGTATTATCATTTTGTTCTATTTTCATCATAAGATATGCTATTGCATTTTTATATCGCCTTCTCGCTAATTACAGCTCAGCCAGAAACGAAAATATGCTCCGATAGGCCTACATTTTATATGTCTGTTGGTGTGATTTGTGTTTTTCGTTTATTGAAGTATTACCATATAACAGGACTCTTTTATTTCAATATACACAAAAACAACAACACCTTCGGAATGATTTCAGACATATACTGCGGGAAAACACGAGTGATCTCCCTTACATTTAGACATGCGCACATTTTACTTTCGTTTTGTGTAGGCCTAGACATCATTCGCAACGCGAAGCGGAAAAGACGAAAATGCAGGCGAGTGTTGACTTAATGTTAGGCATGTTGTTTAAGCAGCATTGACAATGAACAATATACATACACTTCTGCAACGTTTACCTACTACTGATTCATAAATAAGGCTATGTATCCCGATTTCGGTGACTTGTGGCCAAGCATGCGGCCGAAGCCGCAGAGAATGGCGCATGTTGTCAGCGGCGATGACAAAAAGGAAGGTGCTTCTACGGTATGTATAGCAGTTATTATGCAAAAACAAACATAATAAACGGACGTTTTACTCTAGTGAATTACAGCGTCACGAGGAACGTCTTTCTCCAGACGTGTTGCAAAATTTTCGAACTGCTTAGTTGCAAACTGATTTCACTTAAGCGTTGTTTGTGAGGATATTTGGCCTTACATTTCTTCTCATTCAGTTAAAAAAAAACATGTTATAAACATTGTATTATTAGATTCATTGTGATGTTGGCTTTCATTGAAGTTTCAATTGTTATACTACTTGATGTTTTGGAAACTTAAACAAGTATAGTAGTTCTAAATATTATGAAATGACAGAAACATTAGGCCAAACAAATTACTTGTGTTTCTACTATCAGAAAAAAATAGGGTAGGTATGTATTAGCTAGGCATTTTATTGTTAATTTGAAAAATATCTTTACTGCGCTAATATAGAGCAGGAGTTCTGACTTTAACAGTGCATATAAAAACTTAAGGGTATTGTAGAACACAAATCTGAGATAAGTCTGGTTAACCACACTGGTGTCGAACACACCAATAAGTATAGTGTGTATAATATATCATAGTTTATACACATCATATTACTATTAGTGTGTCCAGTATCTGTGGGGTTAGCATAAACTCAATATTTGTTTTAAACTTTTAATTGGCCTTATATAATGATCATTTATAGGTCAGACAGGGTTTGGTTTCCAATTCGGAAACTAGACCTGTTAAAACAGTTATCATTTGTAATTTAGAGATTAAATATTTCTAAGCAGAAAAAAATGAACTATAAATATTTTTCAACCTTTTCTGAGTTGTACAATTTTAGAGTATCTTCTGTCTGAAATCTGAACATAACTTGTTTTATGATAAATGTGTAAAACAATTCCTCATACTGGGGTAAAGTTTTTCTATATATAGTCCCAAAAACTACAGATAAAATCCTTGAGCACGTACAAGATACAAAAATATATATTTTACGTCCATTTTGCAAAACATACAACATAAGCTACAAAGACAAAACATGAGTATAATAACAGAGACCAAAATATTACAACATGGAAAAATAAAATAAAAACATGTATGTACATGTAGTATACTGTAAGCTCAGAAAAAGAGTTTATCACTTGGAAAGCACTTAATAGGCACATTGAACACGGTAAGCACATCAGCACATGGTAATTTAAGCACATTTAGAACATTTGCATACAGCACATAAAAAACAAAACCATAACATGGAAAGCTTATTAGCACATAGTAGGCACATTTGCACATTGTAAGCAAAATAAAGGAGTGCAATGGACATCTCCATGTTTCCTGGTTAATTTCTTCTTTATGGAAACAACCAGGGGAGAGTGATGTTCTGCTTCATCTTTTGTATTAATGAAAACCGTGAATATCTAAGTGCGTGTGTTTAAACTAATTTTGTTTTGTTTTTACTGGTACCTTTTTATGTACACATGTTTTACCACCTAAGGAATTAGATGTCTTAAGCCCCCATATGATGTGCTGTTATAAGTTGAATTTAATGTACATTTTGTTTATATTTAGTTCTGCTACCAAAGAGATTGACTTATTGAAATGTTTTTGAAACATTTTAATGAACTCCTCAGCTTTAATGCCTTATTTCTCACTATACAAGCTCATATTGCTATGCCTCCTATTTGTTTGAATATCATCTCTAAACATTATTGCTGGTGCAGAAATTATATGGTAACTATGTTCTATTTTAGGGGGGGAAAGCAATCAATATTACAACAGACAGGGATGGTTATTGATGGGAGAAAGGAGGATGAGAAATAGGAACTGTACCAACTCTCTCATACCTTTGAGGACTTCATGAACTTTTTCAAAAGGCTGCAAGAACTATACCAACAGTGACATGACATTTTGAAATCTGTCAGTTACTTTATAGAGGAGGAACCTCTGACTAAATCATTTTCTCTCAGACACATGAAAGCCGAGTCCACAGATCCTTCCATCAGCGAATAGTTCAAATGTAGTTCAAATGCTTTCCTCGCAAACTTTTCCTTAATGGAGAAGTCAGTGATCTTTACTTGGAACAGATTGAATCTGTGAATATTGATGCTGAAAGCCTGATGAATGTGATTGAACAGCCCCTACTTGATGCTGAAACCCTGATGAATGTGATTGAACACCCACTACTGACTAAGGGCACAAATGTTGGAAACAACGTTTGTTTTGATCAATATAACACTATGGGTGGTGGGAGCAAATTGGAAAAAAAATTAAAAGTATGTTTTTAAAGATAGAAATACTGGTCATGGCTTCCTTTTAGTTTTTGTCCAATGAATTAAAAGTCAACGCAAATGTTAAGTAGTAAAAGAAATGTAAGATCCCTGGTATACATTGTACTTTTAACAATGCTTATGATCAATATCAATAAAATAAAATAAAAGTTATAATATGTAACTTGATATTTGTTAACTTCGCTCGATTTTACTGTGTCCAACATTTGATATTAAATCTTGTGTGATATATGAGAGGGATAGCACACAAGATTGTATCAATGTCAATGAAAGCAATTATTTCTTAAGTTTTCAACCATATTTCTTGAAACTTCATTTCTAAATTTCATACATCAATTGTTCAAGACAGTTTTAAGGTCAATTTCATTCAGTCAAGGTGAAGGCTACAGCTTCACAACCTGTTCATGTACATGTGACAGAGAAATTGTCAGTGCATTCCTAACTAAGTATTCAAACCAAATTTTATAAACCTTGATCCATCATTCTCAACATTAAATCATGCACTACCTGTTTGCATATACACAAGCAACCTCAACTTTCAATAAGTCCTGTTGTCAACATTTGTTGCACAATGCTATCAGTTCTGAAACCAACAATCATGACAACTGTAATAACATAGTATGTGTTCTAGCTGGTACATTTGCAGTACTCTTTTGAAATGTATTTGAAATTAATATGTGCATCTTATTTCAAATGCTAGCCTATGAAGATGATAAAGCTGAACATATGCTATAAAGTTGTTGTTTTCTTTGTGAAGAATTTATGCAATGGAAATAGAGGGAAAATAATGTAACTCTCCTAATCTTGTGTGTGTGTGTGAGTATGTATGTTTATATTTTGTTTATCTTATTCAATATTGAAACATACAACAATGTATCATATTGAATTAGAGTGCTTTTTATATTATTTGTTCATGGGAACACAGATTCAAAATAGTTCCATTTTTCATAAGAAGAGACCTTTTCACTGCAGTGAATATGTAAAACACTTTATTTAAAAGTTTTTCAAAATTATTGAGAGACTTGTAAATTTATGGGTAGCAGTAATCCACTTGCTTATCCACAATTTAGTTTCGGCAAGTAAACATCCTTATAAATATTGTTCTGTAACAATATACACTGACTGATGCAAAATTGAAACTTGAACAAAATTCACACGTATTAAAAAGCATGCCAACCCTGGTCGATGTGCACACTTTACAAGATAACTTGCTTGAATATATATTGATCAATATACAAACTTAGACGATAAGTTCAAAGTTGAGTGAAATCCATGCCTAATTAATTAGCATACTGTACTCTGATTGGTCAATGGTTTTATGCCAAGTAACTTTGTCAGATAAGGCAAGGGTTGATATCTTATTCAACAACAAAGGCAAAGTTCAAAGATGTTCACAATCTGTGCATAATCTATTTAATGGTTTAAAATAATCAGGTATTGGTCAAAGGGGTAAATGCCAGTTTCAGTTTTTAATGTTCTATGAAATACATTGTATGGACAAAGGGAAGCAATTCCTAATTCCTATGCAAATTAATTATCCAAAGGTTTAAAATGATATATTCTAGAGGAAACTTGGTACCACTCTTCTGACAAACCTATAAAGATATACTGTACACACAAGAAGAATAACTTCACAGTGGTACACTTTTACATAAAACTTTGATTCATAACAACTTAACAGTAAATCCTTCTGTACAATATGATGGGAACTTCGTCTTTATTTTGTTCTCCATTCCAAAAATAATATATATATCTTTTGCCTTAGCTTTCAGTACTTTCAGAACTTTGATTACCCATGACCTTGACTGTAGGCTAAGGCCATTCACTAAAAAAAAAATAGTCCTGCTTCAGCCAACTCAACGTACCAGAGTGTGGAAACACGAGGACAAAGTATACCACAGTGAGAAAATAAAAGAACAAAATACACCAGTGTCCACACACAGGGACATACTAAATCACAGTGTCCACACACAGGAACAACATATACCACAGTGTCCACACACAGGGACAAAATATACCACAGTGTCCACACACAGGGACAAAATATACTACAGTGTCCACACACAGGGACAAAATACACCAGTGTCCACACAAAGAGACATACTAAATCACAGTGTCCACACACAGGAACAACATTTACCACAGTGTCCACACACAGGGACAAAATATACCACAGTGTCCACACACAGGGACAAAATATACCACAGTGTCCACACACAGGGACAAAATATACCACAGTGTCCACACACAGGGACAAAATATACCACAGTGTCCACACACAGGGACAAAATACACCACAGTGTCCACACACAGGGACAAAATACACCAGTGTCCACACACGGGGACAAAATATACCACAGTGTCCACACACAGGGACAAAATACACCACAGTGTCCACACACAGGGACAAAATACACCACAGTGTCCACACACAGGGACAAAATACACCACAATGTCCACACACAGGGACAACATACTCCATAGTGTCCACACGGGGACAAAATACACCACAGTGTGAAAACAAAAGGACAAAATACACCACAGTGTGCACAGACAGGGACAAAATACACCAGTGTCCACACACAGGAACAAAATACACCAGTGTCCACACACAGTGACAAAATACACCACAATGTCCACACAGGGACAAACTACACCACAGTGTCCACACACAGGGACAAAATACACCACAGTGTCCACACACAGGGACAAAATTCACCACAGTGTGAAAACAAAAGGACAAAATACACCACAGTGTGCACAGACAGGGACAAAATACATCAGTGTCCACACACAGGAATAAAATACACCAGTGTCCACACACAATGACAAAATATACCACAGTGTCCACACACAGGGACAAAATACACCACAGTGTCCACACACAGGGACAAAATACACCACAGTGTCCACACACAGG
>NW_018480018.1:21192-21948 GCF_002113885.1 Mizuhopecten yessoensis | reverse complement strand
AGGGACAAAATACACCACAGTGTGAAAACAAAAGGACAAAATACACCACAGTGTACACAGACAGGGACAAAATACACCAGTGTCCACACACAGGGACAAAATATACCACAATGTCCACACAGGGACAAAATACACCACAGTCTGAAAACAAAAGGACAAAATACACCACAGTGTGAAAACAAAAGGACAAAATACACCACAGTGTACACAGACAGGGACAAAATACAGCAGTGTCCACACACAGGAACAAAATACACCAGTGTCCACACACAGGGACAAAATACACCATAGTGACAGAACAAAAGGACAAAATGCACCACAGTGTGAAAACAAAAGGACAAAATGTACCACACCATTAACAAACGAGGACAACAAATACTAGTCTCATTACACAAAACCAGAACATATGAAAGTCTCCACACGTATTTACAAAACATGTCAAAGCATCAACCACACAAGGTCATAACACAACAAAACGTCAACATACAAAGGCAATATCAGAAGTAAAACTTGTTAGGGAAAGATGGTGACAGGAAGTGAATATACATCAAAACTGGCAGTAAATCAGTTTCTTCATCACATGGAGCACTTGTAATTTGTCTTCTGTTACCAAATGTGGTACCTATCATGTGGTCTGTCAACACATGTGGTACCTGTCATGTCTCCTGCAACACAGGTGGTACCTGTCATGTGGTCTGTCAACACATGTGGTACCTGTCATGTGGTCTGTCAACACATGTGGTACCTGTCATGTCT
>NW_018480018.1:8611-20113 GCF_002113885.1 Mizuhopecten yessoensis | reverse complement strand
ACCTGTGGTACCTATCATGACATGTCTCCTATTACCTGTGGTACCTATCATGACATGTCTCCTATTACCTGTGGTACCTATCATGACATGTCTCCTTTAACCTGTGGTACCTATCATGACATGTCTTAACAAAGACACCTCTATAATGTGTACGTTTATTATGTCTGATCTTATTGTTCCATCAACATGTTATGTTTTTAAATAGGTTTGGGCATATCATTTAACATCAATTAGCATGAACAACTGCTTGTAATAACCGCCAGGTAATTTAACATTTAAGGCTGTTATTCCTTTGATTAAAAGGAGATCAGAAGAATTGTTTGGGATCAGGAAAAAGGAAGATGAACATATTTAAGGTCCAAATAGTAACAAAAATAACTATTACGTTGCTTCCATAGTGGTAAGTATTTAATTTGTAATACTTAAACAATGTCTTTTTTCAAGAAGGTGTTTTTTGTTCCTCGCTACATAACAAAACAACAAACAAGTAAGAAACACTTAGTGTATTAATTCTATGTTGTATTTTTGACATTTTCCATTTAACATCATCAAGAGCATTCTGAGCCAGACCAATGGTAAAGGCTCTCTATCACCCACTCCGATTGGCCACTTACAGACAACAAGCACGGTCAGCTTGATACTCAAATTATAAATCCTTATTTAACAAATATATATGGACAAGAAGATCCATCACAACAGTTTTAATATTTTATCAATGTTATTAAACCATTTCAGTAAAACAAAACACATCTAAATCATTGTCAGATTTTTAATAAAATTTCAACGAAGAGAAAACATCTCTATCTTTGTGAAGGTGACTCAAAACATCTCTATCTTTGTGAAGGTGACAGAGCTTTGCCTGTATGTGTTTCTGAGCTATAGATACAATGTGTAGAAGCCTGTCAGAATGTGGAACATATTATCCCTAAATTAACAACTTATATTACAGAGCAGTTCGTTAGATTCTATCTAGGGAGAAATTGGCCTCAATGTCCAACAACACCTATCTACCAGAGGGAGGCTTTGATTCCCAGATCCCACAGAGGAGCACCTCTCAGCCTTTACTAATGATAACACTGTGTATCATAAATTGGGATTTGAAGAGTTTACATGGACAAGATTTGACCAATAACGTTTATATACAGATCAAATAAAATGTGATTAAAAGCAATTAAAAACTTGTATGAATAGACAAAGCATTCTTAAAACTTCCTCGACAGTTGAATTCCATTTACATTGGTGAAAGCATCCTTAAAACTTCCTCGACAGTTGAATTCCATTTACATTGGTGAGAGTATCCTTAAAACTTCAACAGTTAAATTCCACATACATTGTGAAAGCATCCTTAAAACTTCCTCGACAGTTGAATTCCATTTACATTGGTGAGAGCATCCTTAAAACTTCCTCGACAGTTAAATTCCACATACATTGGTGAAAGCATTCTTAAAACTTCCTCAACAGTTGAATTCCATTTACATTGGTGAGAGCATCCATAAATCTTCCTCGACAGTTAAATTCCACATACATTGGTGAAAGCATTCTTAAAACTTCCTCGACAGTTGAATTCCATTTACATTGGTGAGAGCAACCTTAAAACTTCTTCGACAGTTGAATTCCACATACATTGGTGAGAGTATCCTTAAAACCTCCTCGACAGTTAAATTCCACATACATTGGTGAGAGCATCGATCCTTAATACTTCGACAGTTAAATTCCACATACATTGGTGAGAGCATCCTTAAAACTTCCTTGACAGTTAAATTCCACATAAACCTGACAAGTCGTAAGTTAATAAAACATAAAAACGACCATAACTTTTAATGTCTCTTCATGTTCCACTGATTTTAAAGCTTTTTCATATCTCATAAAACTGACTAATGTACTTTTGTTTTACCAACACCTACCATGTATTAGTAGGGGATAATTATTTCAATCTATCATCTTTATATGACGGCAGTGTTTCTCTAGACTGTTGGAGAGTTATTACTCTGGGCCTATAGAAATACTTCACATATATGTTGTACAATAAAGCTGGTCACCTGCGCCAACTTTTAGAATTACTTGTATACTTTTATCAAGGGTTTCGCCGTTATTAAACTGTTATCAAACAAGGTATGTAACAAAGTCGTATGGCAGACAGTAAGCATTTATTTTGGTTATAATTTCATTACTTTACAAAATTACCTTACTTAACATAATAAACATATTTGTCCCAATATTTCAATATACCTTATCCACGTTGGTGATGTTTTACATAGATTGATTAGATGTCCACATGAAGCATTAAGGAGGACAGTTGTATTGTTCACTGTTTTACTCCGTAAGGTTCCCCAGCGTATATTGCTGTACCGATATAACGTGTGAGATATAACGTGTGAGATATAACGTGTGATATATATCGTGTGAGATATAACGTGTGAGATATAACGTGTGAGATATAACATGTGAGATATATCGCGATATTTTAAATACCTTACCCATGGGTTACGATACACATACATTATTTTCAGGACTTTGTTGTTTCTGAATTTAGTCTTCTCATATCTGTTCCAACTTGGCGAGTGACGGCTCCAGCTCGGCATGCACATCGAAAGACGTGAACTGTGTGAAACTATAAAGTCATGTCCGTTTTGCAGCGGAAAATTCTTCCTGGGATCACATTAATTAATGATTCAACAAAAACTCCATCATATGTCAGAATTCATAGTTTTGACTTTTAGAAACATGTCTGTTTATTCTCAATAACAGATATATCAGCTTAGGTTAATAATTTCTCCATAATGTTTTGAATATTTCATTTTCAAAATTGTCACGTTAATTATCTCCCGAAGGTGACATGAAATTATAATATTTATATATTCAATTTGTAAGTCTGAAGTTAATAATAATGTTTTCATCTTTTTTTTATTTCAAAACTTTCCTGAGTACCGTGTACTGATGCACCTTCAAGTAAAACAACATTAGAAATCTAAAAAAAAACCATAAAAAACACATTTTTTATTAAAAATCAAGACATAATTTTGAAATTAATTAATCTCAATTTATAACGTACTTATTTTGTTTTTATATTTTTTTTCCCAAAAAAATCTCAGTACAAGTGTACTGATGCACCTTCAAGTAAAAAGCACTATTTAAGAAATGAAGAAAAGAAAACAACAAATACATGAAATCATTTGTTTAATTCAAGATGTAACTTTGAAATTAATTAATCTCAATTTGCTACTCTTTTGGGGGGGAATCTTTCTCAATAAAAGTGTACTGATGCACTTTCAAGTAAAACACAATATTTAAGGAATGAGTCCAAAAATGAAATAAAAGTAAAAAATATGGAAAATAACAGATCAGAAATTTCCTATAAATTATAAAAACTATTGCTGAAATTAAAAGAAATTCTAAGACTGTATGATGTATTTCTAAACTGGTTTAAAAAAATGACATCCCAAATTTGAAAGGCATCAAACTCTGTATAGGAAATAGCCCTTCAAGCAACAGAAACGTGAGAAATATTTACTGCAATAATTTTAAAATTAGACAAAAAAACTGAAGTGCCTAATTTGAGTACTGGTATTTTAATATGATGGGAAGAAGTAATTTATGTGCAGTTTCAGCTCCTTGTATCCTCTGTAACGATTAACAACATCAACATGTCACTGTGTATGTATGCTGGTAGGAATTTCTGTATGTATTATTTGCATAAATTAACAAGGAAACTATAAAATAAATTTTCATTTCGCTATTTTAAAATTGTCAATAAAATACCTAGACAAATCCTTACTCATTTCATTTTAATAGTCAAAGTCTTTAAGAAAAAAAAGAAATTTGATTTTGATCAAATATGAAATAATTTCTTGCTTTAAACTTTTTTGTAGCCTCAATCTCATTCAAGCTCAATCTGTATTCACTATGATGGAGATTTCCTGTGAAGATTATTCATATAAACTCAAATTCTTTTCATCAAATATGTTGTGGTTTTCCTAGGACCATTCCACACATGAGAAGACAAATATTTAAAGAAATTGTCTTAGCAAAAATTTAAATAATTTGTTCACAATCTCTAGAAACTGCAGGGGCCCCCATATTAGTTACCTCCTTCAGCATGCAGTGGTATACAGTAGGTCTAGGGTGTACAGCAGTCTAGGGTGTACAGCAGTTCTAGGGTGTACAGCAGGTCTAGGGTGTACAGCAGTCTAGGGTGTACATCAGTTCTAGGGTGTACAGCAGTTCTAGGGTATACAGCAGGTCTAGGGTGTACAGCAGGTCTAGAGTGTACAGCAGGTCTAGGGTGTACAGTAGGTCTAGGGTGTACAGCAGTCTAGGGTGTGCAGCAGTCTAGGGTATACAGCAGGTCTAGGGTGTACAGCAGGTCTAGGGTGTACAGCAGGTCTAGGGTGTACAGCAGGTCTAGGGTGTACAGCAGGTCTAGGGTGTACAGCAGGTCTAGGGTGTACAGCAGGTCTAGGGTGTACAGCAGGTCTAGGGTGTACAGCAGGTCTAGGGTGTACAGCAGGTCTAGGGTGTACAGCAGGTCTAGGGTGTACAGCAGGTCTAGGGTGTACAGCAGGTCTAGGGTGTACAGCAGGTCTAGGGTGTACAGCAGGTCTAGGGTGTACAGCAGGTCTAGGGTGTACAGCAGGTCTAGGGTGTACAGCAGGTCTAGGGTGTACAGCAGGTCTAGGGTGTACAGCAGGTCTAGGGTGTACAGCAGGTCTAGGGTGTACAGCAGGTCTAGGGTGTACAGCAGGTCTAGGGTGTACAGCAGGTCTAGGGTGTACAGCAGGTCTAGGGTGTACAGCAGGTCTAGGGTGTACAGCAGGTCTAGGGTGTACAGCAGGTCTAGGGTGTACAGCAGGTCTAGGGTGTACAGCAGGTCTAGGGTGTACAGCAGGTCTAGGGTGTACAGCAGGTCTAGGGTGTACAGCAGGTCTAGGGTGTACAGCAGGTCTAGGGTGTACAGCAGGTCTAGGGTGTACAGCAGGTCTAGGGTGTACAGCAGGTCTAGGGTGTACAGCAGGTCTAGGGTGTACAGCAGGTCTAGGGTGTACAGCAGGTCTAGGGTGTACAGCAGGTCTAGGGTGTACAGCAGGTCTAGGGTGTACAGCAGGTCTAGGGTGTACAGCAGGTCTAGGGTGTACAGCAGGTCTAGGGTGTACAGCAGGTCTAGGGTGTACAGCAGGTCTAGGGTGTACAGCAGGTCTAGGGTGTACAGCAGGTCTAGGGTGTACAGCAGGTCTAGGGTGTACAGCAGGTCTAGGGTGTACAGCAGGTCTAGGGTGTACAGCAGGTCTAGGGTGTACAGCAGGTCTAGGGTGTACAGCAGGTCTAGGGTGTACAGCAGGTCTAGGGTATACAGCAGGTCTAGGGTGTACAGCAGGTCTAGGGTGTACAGTAGGTCTAGGGTGTACAGCAGGTCTAGAGTGTACAGTAGGTCTAGGGTGTACATCAGGTCTAGGGTGTACAGTAGGTCTAGAGTGTACAGTAGGTCTAGGGTGTACAGCAGGTCTAGGGTGTATAGCAGTCTAGGGTGTATAGCAGGTCTAGGGTGTACAGCAGGTCTAGGGTGTACAGCAGGTCTAGGGTGCACAGCAGAAATATCCCTGGCAGCATCAATATTATATTTGCTAAGCTTAAATATTATACAGATTAAATTAATATGATTTAATACAAAACAAAAAAATTGTTATAATTGTATAAAAGATCTAAAAAAAGAATTCATTTGATTTAAATTCAATACAAAAATTTCATTTCAATTTAAAAAAAGTCTTAAAGTAAATATCAAATTTTCAAAAAATATTGTCATAAATACTTTTATAATGAATTACCAGATTAATGCCGAAAAGGTTTCCTGAGGAATAAGAACTGAAGCCAATGCACATTTACTGAATTAAGTGGAAGTTTAGTGACGTTTGCGTCGACAAATTTTCTCAAAGCGAGACTAAATAAACACATTTATAACTGCCTTAAATAGACTGGTAATCCATTTCGTATTCCGACACGAAACATTATCGTAAATATATCAAAACAAAAGGCATATAAGCAATAGATAGCTAGTACACTGGACTTACTTCAGCATTAGATTGAACATTTTGAGGCCATGTCCGACCATTTGCGCTAATTTATTAGACATTTTGACGGCTAATAAATTGTGACACTCACATAAATAATTCGGAATCGTTTTAACCTACCGAGCCATTGACAAGGTCTTGTCCGTCACATAACATCGCACAACACCTGATGGTGACAAATTCACACATAGTGACGCTCCCCAAAAACAAGAGAAACTTCGGGAATGTGTTATATTCTGACTTAAAAATAGCTAGACTTGAAATTATTATTTTAGGCCATGAAACACAAATGGGACACAAACAAAAAAAAAGGGTTGATATCTTCCAAAAGAAATAGTAAACAAAGGTCTCTAATATAGTCCAGGATAACGAAATGCTCAATAGAGACAAATTCTAGGTCCTTGTAATCAAAAGTGAAAAAAGAACAAATATTATTGGTCCCGACACATAATGTAAAGTCTATACTCAGACTTAAAGTCCCTGAAATGGTCCAGCTAGACAATAATTCTAGGTCATAGAAGCGAGGCAAATTCTATGTTCCTGATGTGGTTCAGATAATGGGCAATTTTATATCCTTGAAAAGGTCAAGAAAGAAACAAAATTTAAATCCTTGAAATGGCCTAGATAGAGACAAATTCATGTCCCTGAAATGGCCTAGATATGGACAAATTCTAGTTCCTGAAAGGGCCTAGATAGAGACAAATTCTAGTTCCTGAAAGGGCCTAGATAGAGACAAATTCAAGTCCTTGAAATGACCTAGATAGAGACAAATTCTAGTACCTGAAATGGCCTAGATAGAACCAAATTCTAGTCCCTGAAATGGCCCATATAGAGACAAATTCATTTCCTTGAAATGGCCTAGATCGAGACAAATTCTAGTCCCTTAAATGGCCTATATAGAGACAAATTCTAGTCCCCCTGAAATGGCCTAGATAGAACCAAATTCTAGTCCCTGAAAGGGCCTAGATAGAGACAAATTTATGTCCCTGAAATGGCCTAGATAGAACCAAATTCTAGTCCCTGAAATGGCATTGATAGAGACAAATTCATGTCCTTGAAATGGCCTATATAGAGACAAATTCAAGTCCTTGAAATTTCCTAGATAGAGACAAATTCAAGTCCTTGAAATTTCCTAGATAGAGACAAATTCTAGTCCTTGAAATGGCCTAGATCGAGACAAATTCTAGTCCCTTAAATGGCCTAGATAGAGACGAATTCTAGTCCCTCTGAAATGGCCTAGATAGAACCAAATTCTAGTCCCTGAAATGGCCCATATAGAGACAAATTCATTTCCTTGAAATGGCCTAGATGGAGACAAATTCTAGTCCCTTAAATGGCCTATATAGAGACAAATTCTAGTCCCAGAAATGGCCTAGATAGAGAGAAATTCATGTCCTTGAAATGGCCTAGACAGAGACAAATTCTAGTCCCAGAAATGGCCTAGATAGAGAGAAATTCATGTCCTTGAAATGGCCTAGACAGAGACAAATTCTAGTCCCCCTGAAATGGCCTAGATATAGACAAATTCATGTCCTTGAAATGGCCTCGATAGAGACAAATTCTAGTCCTTGAAATGGCCTAGACAGAGACAAATTCTAGTCCCTTAAATGGCCTAGATAGAGACAAATTTATGTCCTTGAAATGGCCTAGATAGAGAGAAATTCATGTCCTTGAAATGGCCTATATAGAGACAAATTCTAGTCCCTGAAATGGCCTAGATAGAGACAAATTAATGTCCCTGAAATGGCCTAGATAGAGACAAATTCTAGTTCCTGAAATGGCCTAGATAGAGACAAATTCATGTCCTTGAAATGGCATAGATAGAGACAAATCCTAGTCCCTGAAATGGCCTAGATAGAGACGAATTCTAGTCCCTGAAATGGCCTAGATTGAGACAAATTCATGTCCTTGAAATGGCATAGATAGAGACAAATTCTAGTCCCTGATATGGCCTAGATAGAGACAAATTCATGTCCTTGAAATTGCCTAGATAGAGACAAATTCATGTCCTTGAAATTGCCTAGATAGAGACAAATTCTAGTCCCTTAAATGGCCTAGATAGAGACAAATTCATGTCCTTGAAATGTCCTAGATAGAGACAAATTCTAGTCCCTTAAATTGCCTAGATAGAGACAAATTCATGTCCTTGAGATGGCCTAGATAGAGACAAATTCTAGTCCCTTAAATTGCCTAGATAGAGACAAATTCATGTCCTTGAAATTGCCTAGATAGAGACAAATTCATGTCCTTGAAATGGCATAGATAGAGACAAATCCTAGTCCCTGAAATGGCCTAGATAGAGACAACTTCTAGTCCCTGAAATGGCCTAGATAGGGACAAATTCATGTCCTTGAAATGGCCTCGATAGAGACAAATTCTAGTCCCTGAAAAGGCCTAGATAGAGACAAATTCATGTCCATGAAATGGCCTAGATAGAGACAAATTCCAGTCCCTGAAATGGCCTAGATAGAGACAGATTCTAGTTCCTGAAATGGCCTAGATAGAGAGAAATTCATGTCCTTGAAATGGCCTAGAGAGAGACAAATTATAATCCCTGAAATGGCCTAGATAGAGACAAATTTATGTCCCTGAAATGGCCTAGATAGAGACCAATTCTAGTCCCTGAAATGGCCTAGATTGAGACAAATTCATGTCCTTGAAATGGCGTAGGTAGGGAGAAATTCTAGGCCCTGGAATGGCCTAGATAGAGAAAAATTCATGTCCTTGAAATGGCCTAGAGAGAGACAAATTCTAGTCCCTGAAATGGTCTAGATAGAGACAAATTCTAGTCCCTGAAATGCCCTAGATAGAGACAAATTAATGTCCCTGAAATGGCCTAGATAGAGACCAATTCAAGTCCTTGAAATGGCCTAGATAGGGACAAATTCATGTCCTTGAAATGGCCTTGATAGAGACAAATTCTAGTCCCTGAAATGCCCTAGATAGAGACAAATTAATGTCCCTGAAATGGCCTAGATAGAGACCAATTCAAGTCCTTGAAATGGCCTAGATAAAGACAAATTCTAGTCCCTGAAATGGCCTTGATAGAGACAAATTCTAGTCCCTGAAATGGTCTAGATAGAGACAAATTCTAGTCCCTGAAATAGCCTAGATAGAGACAAATTCTAGTCCCTTAAATTGCCTAGATAGAGACAAATTCATGTCCTTGAAATTGCCTAGATAGAGACAAATTCTAGTCCCCGAAATGGCCTAGATAGAGACAAATTCAGGTCCTTGAAATGGCCTAGATAGAGACAAATTCTTGTCCGTGAAATGGCCTAGATAGAGACAAATTCTTGTCCTTGAAATGGCCTATATAGAGACAAATTCTAGTCCCTGAAATTGCCTAGATAGAGACAAATTCTAGTCCCCGAAATGGCCTAGATAGAGACAAATTCAGGTCCTTGAAATGGCCTAGATAGAGACAAATTCTTGTCCTTGAAATGGCCTATATAGAGACAAATTCAAGTCCCTGAAATGGCCTAGATAGAGACACATTCATGTCCTTGAAATGGCCTAGATATAGACAAATTCATGTCCTTGAAATGGCCTCGATAGAGACAAATTCATGTCCCTGAAATGGCCTAGATAGATACAAATTCTAGTCCCTGAAATGGCCTATATAGAGACAAATTCATGTCCCTGAAATGGCCTAGAGAGAGACAAATTCATGTCCTTGAAATGGTCTAGATAGAGACAAATTCTAGTCCCTGGAATGGCCTAGATAGAGACAAATTCTAGTACCTGAAATGGCCTAGATAGAGACAAATTAATGTCCCTGAAATGGCCTAGATAGAGATAAATTCTAGTCCCTGAAATGGCCTAGATTGAGACAAATTCATGTCCTTGAAATGGCCTAGATCGAGACAAATTCTAGTCCCTGAAATGGCATAGATAGAGACAAATTCTAGTCCCTGAATTGGCCTAGATAGAGACAAATTCATGTCCATGAAATGGCCTAGATAGAGACAAATTCCAGTCCCTGAAATGGCCTAGATAGAGACACATTCATGTCCTTGAAATGGCCTAGATAGGGACAAATTCATGTCCTTGAAATGGCCTAGACAGAGACAAATTCTAGTCCCTGAAATGGCATAGATAGAGACAAATTCTAGTCCCTGAAGTGGCCTAGATAGAGACAAATTCTAGTCCCCGAAATGGCCTAGATAGAGACAAATTCATGTGCTTGAAATGGCCTAGATAGAGACAAATTCTGGTCCCTGAAATGGCCTAGATAGAGACACATTCATGTCCTTGAAATGGCCTAGATAGATACAAATTCTAGTCCCTGAAATGGCCTATATAGAGACAAATTCTAGTCCCTGAAATTGCCTAGATAGAGACAAATTCATGTCCTTGAAATGGGCTAGATAGAGACAAATTCTAGTCCCTGGAATGGCCTAGATAGAGACAAATTCTAGTCTCTGAAATGGCCTAGATAGAGACAAATTCTTGTCCGTGAAATGGCCTAGATAGAGACAAATTCTAGTCCCTGAAATGGCCTATATAGAGACAAATTCAAGTCCCTGAAATGGTCCAGAGACAGGCGAATTGTATATCGTGGAACGATCAAATAAGAGACAAATTGTAAACCCCTGAAATTGTCTAGATACAAAAGCCAGGCTGAGAATCAACAACTCTTGTTAAGGGCATGAGAGGAACGTTATTCTATATTTAGGTACGTTATTCTATATCTAGGTACGTTATTCTATATTTAGGTACGTTATTCTATATTAGGTACGTTATTCTATATTTAGTTACGTTATTCTATATCTGAGTTTGGTCAAAACTTGCCTTGTGGAGCTTAAAACCGAAAAAAGTAAAGAATGTCCCAGACGATCAGCGAGTTATCATAATGTCCCAGACGATCACCGAGTTATCAGAATGTCCCCGACAATCACAAAGTTATCAGAATGTCCCAGCCAATCACCGAGTTATCAGAATGTCCCAGCCAATCACCGAGTTATCAGAATGTCGCAGACGATCACCGAGTTATCATAATGTCCCAGACGATCACCGAGTAATCAGAATGTCCCAGCCAATCACCGAGTAATCAGAATGTCCCAGATGATCACCGAGTTATCAGAATGTCCCAGCCAATCACCGAATAATCAGAATGTCGCAGCCAATCACCGAGTTATCAGAATGTCCCAGCCAATCACCGAGTTATCAGAATGTCCCAGCCAATCACCGAGTTATCAGAATGTCGCAGACGATCACCGAGTTATCATAATGTCCCAGACGATCACCGAGTAATCAAAATGTCCCAGCCAATCACCGAGTAATCAGAATGTCCCAGATGATCACCGAGTTATCAGAATGTCCCAGCCAATCACCGAATAATCAGAATGTCGCAGCCAATCACCGAGTTATCAGAATGTCCCAGCCAATCACCGAGTTATCAGAATGTCCCAGCCAATCACCGAGTTATCAGAATGTC
>NW_018480018.1:0-6375 GCF_002113885.1 Mizuhopecten yessoensis | reverse complement strand
TGTAGTACCTCTGAGTCTGGAGAAGAAGATTTTTGAAATATTGGATAATTTTCCCTTTGGGGCCCCGCCCTGGCCCCAGGGGTTGGGGTAGGAATCCCAATTTTACAATTTTGAAGCCTCATCTACCAAGGATGATTCTGACCAAGTTTGAAAAAAATCCATCCACTGGTTCTTGAGAAGAAGTTGAAAATGTAAAAGTTTACGCACGACGCACGACGCACGACGGACGACGGACGACGGACGACGGACGACGACGGACGAAAAGCGATTGGAATAGGTCACTTGAGCAAAGCTCAGGTGACCTAATTAATAAGATGTGATCAGGTCCACTGGCCACACAAAGTTTGGGTAAAATCTGATAGGTCAGATAATTGATAAACGTTGTATAAAGAAAAGTCCAAAAGAGGCACGTTAATCTAGTGGTAGAACGCTGGGCTCGTGACCAAAGGGTTGCAGGTACGAGTCAAGGCACGGCTCTGTGTTGTATTTTTGAGCAAGATACTTTACTCCGCTTGTTCCAGTCTACACAGCTGTAAATGATTACGTGATTGGGCAGTGCTAGATTGTTGAATGCTAGCAGTTAGCGCCGAAATGGCAGCACTGGCTGTATGCTCCACAGGGAGTTGAGAAAGATAATGGCTGGTTGCAAAGGCCCTATAACCACAGATAATAATTTGTGAACCGCTTTGAGACGACCGATAACTAGGTTGTGATAAAGCGGTATATAAGAACCTCAAATTATTATTATTATTAAAAGATGCTGAAGGACAAACACTAGGACATATTGATATCTGTAAGCTAACGTATTTCATAGTCCGTTTTTCTCTTTTCTTTTTTTTAAGAATCCCTATACATCGCTAAACTCCTTTATAACACTAAACTCTATCGCTAAACCCCTTTGTAACACCAAACTCTATCGCTAAACCCCTTTATAACACCAAACTGGACAATGGTGGCAGTATAAAGAGGTTTGACTGTATTTGACATGTGACCTCAAAAGTGGGTCAAGGTCATTCATTGGTATTGGAACTTATATAACAGGTCTTTATCTGAGCAAGCTGCAAGTTAATATCATGACTCTTAAAAGAAACTTTATTATTCTGTAGTTTTACCTGCAAGTTTTAACCCCTATGTAACTTGAGTAGATTCTACCATGCATTGAAATGGATGAGTCCATTATGGTCTACAGTGGTGAAAGGGTTAATACATTTGACTCGAGAGATCTTGAGTGTGAGTGTAGGTAAATTGTTTGATACATGCAATCTGATAGCCTTTCATCGTTGCAAGCTAATTCCCAATATCATGACACTGTGCCTCATATTTCTGTAGAAGAAGCTTTAACACATGTAACAGCTTTGACCTTAAAAATGGGTTGAGGTATATGACCTGAATGCATTTGATAGCCCTTTGTCACAGCAAGCAACAGGCCAAATTGTACAGACATATGGACATGTAAAATAAGTTGTTCAACAAAAAAGTTGACAGTATGCAGTCTGTTGCTTATTAAATTTCTTAGAGAGTCAAATTAGCAATCTTGGTTTTCTTTCTCTTAAATTTAGAAAACAAGAACATTTAAAATCAGGTTTTTAATCAGTTACAGGTACAACTGATGTAGTTACAGGTACAACAGGTGTAGTTACAGGTTCAACAGGTATAGCTAAATGTACAACAGGTGTAGTTACAGGTACAGGTGTAGTTACAGGTACAACAGGTGTAGTTACAGGTACAACAGGTGGAGTTACAGGTAGAACAGGTGTAGTCACAGGTACGTCAGGTCTAGTTACAGGTACAACTGGTGTAGTTACAGGTTCAACAGGTGTAGCTAAATGTACAACAGGTGTAGTTACAGGTACAACAGGTGTAGTTACAGGTACGACAGGTCTAGTTACAGGTACAACAGGTGTAGTCACAGGTACGACAGGTCTAGTTACAGGTACAACTGGTGTAGTTATAGGTTCAACAGGTGTAGTCACAGGTACAACAGGTGTAGTTACAGGTACAACAGGTGTAGTTACAGGTACGACAGGTGTAGTTACAGGTACCACAGGTGTAGTTACAGGTACAACAGGTGTATAGTTACAGGTACAACAGGTGTACATATATATGTGTGTACTCTATAAAATAATCTAAACATACACTGTCATCTAAATTCTAAACTGAACCACCCAAATAAATAATTAGATTACTCTTTTATTTTCAGTGACCCAAAAATTGAAATTTCCAGTTTGTATAATTTTGAGATACAATGCAACCATTAGCATGACCGACTATATGATTTTGCATGTTTAGGGGCTGAAATAAGGCGGAGTGTTAAGTTTATAGATGTGGCGTCACATCCTTCTACGTGTAAAACAGTGCTCGGTTTCTCCCTCTGCCTTTGAAGAAGGTCATAAAGTATCCGTTCCTCAACAACCAACATGTTTTAATTAACCTTTCACGACTACAGGTGACTTCACCAACACACAGTCCACCTCCATTTTACATAACTCACCGCTCACAATGAACTTCACTTGCAAGATCATGTACAACATTAGCATAATTTTCTCACAATCTTTGGTGTTTGCTGTGAACAAAATAGTTAGATATGATAATGACAAAACAGAGGAAAGGAGGGTAATTCAGAACAGTGCCGTTTCTGTGTTTTATATGTGTTAATTTAAAGCTAGGGGTTTGTTGCATAATTAGATTTCCTTCAGAGGTCCAGAGAGATTTAAACCGCCTGTCCGCTATAAACAACACTTCTATCAGTAGGAAACCTGGCCTGATGTCCTTTTGGAAATTCAATGTTAACTTTTAGAAATGTGAAGTTTTTGCCAAACCAGACATGCATAATTATACAGCAAGCTCATCTCCCTATGTAGTTGAAGCTTCTTCTCCCCACATTTATGATTTATGAGATTCTACGATGATATGAACGGGAAAACGATGGCCTTATTACACCTATAACAACATGGTTTATATACTTAATTGCTGTAAATGGTAATTGGATTTTAATTATTCTGTCTTTATTTTATCAGAAAAGAAATACATAGAAATATTTTAAAAGGTGCTCTCACTCAGGCTTAAACACTTTAAAGGGAGGTAATTTCTGACATTTATATTTGCTTTTGGGTAAGTTTGCATTGTATTTAAATTATACTGAATTTAAGGACAAAATAATACTAACTAACATTTTTAATTTAAAAAATCCCATAACAAAATTAAATTAAAATGTAGTTTCTCAAAACACTGCAAAGTTACTTCCCCTTTCAGGCTTAAATCCTCATAAGGAATACCTGGATAATTTTTTGTTCGTTATTTCAAAATCCTAAGTGATTCTACACATTTTTGCTTCTTAATCTTACTCCTACTGCCGTGTTCTGCGATTAAATAAAATAACATAAGTAACATGATGTCATATCTTTTATCCCTCCCCCCCCCCTTTTTCTTTACCCTCATGGTTTTTGTTGGCCCTAATGAACTATACTGTGCTGATGGGCCGTTAAGCATTAATAACAATGATATTCATCATGTTTTTCTTTTTCAGTAGTATTTTAATTAGCAAGGGTGGATTTGAAAACAGCTCAAAATAATATTAATTAGTCTGAATCATACACCGATAATTGTCGATAAATCTCAGCAAAAATCAGTTTAGTAGAATTTGAGTTTGGATTCACAACATCTTCTAATAAAGTGGACATGTTGGATTTCAAAGTGGCTCCAGAATAACAAGAATTGGTTAAGACCTGACAACAATCATTTCCAATAAATTCCAGAAAATTTTGGCTAAATCAGTTCAGTGGAAGTTTAGTGACATGTTAATATTCACAAAGATTAACAGACAGCTGGTGATGCACACAGACGGATAACAATAGCTCATTTTATTTTCATTTAACTCAATATATTTATTCTAACTTGCCTATGACCGAGTTGGTAAATTCATCATGAGGAAGCAATTCAATACTACCAGGTACACTTGCTTAAAAAGACTGGAGTACAAAGGAATTGTAGTAAATTAAAACATCCATTAAACATCCCCACATCATCAATTTATATTTTAACTCTGATTTAAACATCCCTATATCATCCATGTAAATCTTAACTCTGACTTAAACATCCCTACATCATCTATATAAATTTTAACTCTGACTTAAACATCCCAAATCATCAATATAAATGTAAGTTCTGACTTAAACATCCCCACATCATCTATATAAATTTTAGTTCTAACTCAAACATTCCGACATCATCTATATAAATTTTAGTTCTGACTTTACATCTCAACATCATCAACATAAATTTAAACACTGCCTTAAACATCACTACATCTTCTATNGTTCTGACTTAAACATCCCCACATCATCTATATAAATCTTAACTCTGACTTAAACATCCTGGAATCATCAATATAGATTTTTGTTCTGACTTAAACATCCCCACATCATCTATATAAATTTCAGTTTTGACTTAAACATCCCCTCATCATCTATATAAATTTAAACTCTAACTTAAACATCCCCACATCATCAATATAAATTTAAACTCTGACTTAAACATCCCCACATCATCTATATAAATTTTAGTTCTGACCTACACATTCCCACATCATCTATATAAATTCTAGTTCTGACTTAAACATCCCCACATCATCTATATAAATCTTAACTCTGACTTAAACATCCCCACATCATCTATATAAATTTTAGTTCTGACCTAAACATCCCCACATCATCTATATAAATTTTAGTTCTGACCTACACATTCCCACATCAGCTATATAAATTCTAGTTCTGACTTAAACATCCCCCCATCATCTATATAAATCTTAACTCTGACTTAAACATACTGGAATCATCAATATAGATTTTTGTTCTGACTTAAACATCCCCACATCATTTATATACATTTTAGTTCTGACCTAAACATCACCACATCATCTATATAAATTTTAGTTCTGACTTAAACATCCCCACCTCATCTATATAAATCTTAACTCTGACTTAAACATACTGGAATCATCAATATAGATTTTTGTTCTGACTTAAACATCCCCACATCATTTATATACATTTTAGTTCTGACCTAAACATCCCCACATCATCTATATAAATCTTAACTCTGACTTAAACATCCTGGAATCATCAATATAGATTTTTAATCTGATCTCTAACCCTTTAAAGATACCAAATCAGATTCATAATTTCACAGTGAATAGTCTGTTGCATGTTTATAATTATGATTGTACAAAAACAGTAATCTATAACAATCCTTTCTGAGGCCCCTCAATACCAATAAAGTTGTTAATTGTACAAAAACAGTAATCTATAACAACCCTTTCTGAGGCCCCTCAATACCAATAAATTTGTTAATTGTACAAAAACAGAAATCTATAACAACCCTTTCTGAGGCCCCTCAATACCAATAAAGTTGTTAATTGTACAAAAACAGTAATCTATAACAACCCTTTCTGAGGCCCCTCAATACCGATAAAGTTGTTAATTGTACAAAAACAGTAACCTATAACAAGCGTATTGCCCACAACCTGAGAAGTTGATTCCATTCCTGTTACAAGTTAAGTATGAGTATGTAGCTGACATTTATAGACCATACACGTCAAATCTACGTCAGTCAGCGTATAACAAGTACTCACACTCAAAATACATGTCAAAAACACGCCTTTTACGATTGTTGTGTTACAAATTTTCTGAGACGTAGCAATGTTGAGGTATTTTTGTTATGTTGACGTGGAATTTCTCATAAAACATGAATACACTATTTAGAAATGCCCATTTATTTTACCTATCACAAATATTATGAAAGATTAAAACCAATGAAAATCTGTTTCCCAATCTTTACCTATTTGCCACAAGGTACAGCATGTTACAATAGTGTAGGATTGTTTTCTTATAAATGATTCAGTGTGGCCATTATAGTCTTATTATGGCAGATCTGACCCACCATAGTCTCCCTACAAATCTTCACCACTTTAGTGACAGATCTAACCCTCTGTACTCTCCCTACAAATCTACACCGCTTTAGTGACAGATCTCACCTTCGGTAGTCTCCCTACAAATTTTCACCACTTTAGTGGCAGATCTAACCCTCTGGAGTCTCCCTACACATCTTCACCACTTCAGTGACAGATCTAACCTACCATAGTCTCCCTACAAATTTTCACCACTTTAGTGGCAGATCTAACCCTCTGAAGTCTCCCTACAAATCGTCACCACTTTAGTGACATATCTAACCCTCTGTACTCTCCCTACAAATCTACACCACTTTAGTGACAGATCTAACCCACTGTAGTCTCCCTACAAATCCTCACCACTTTAGTGACAGATCTAACCCTCCGTAGTCTCCCAACAAATCTTCACCACTTTAGTGACAGATCTAACC